>NW_009926849.1:40553-74629 GCF_000696875.1 Nestor notabilis
GGCTGATGCAGTATTTTGAAGACAAGAATTTGGTGCACTCCAAAATGTTTGAATTCTAATCTTCCCTTGAGTTTAAGGTTACTCTGGTGCATTGATATAATTTTCACCCACAGTTCATATTTTACACCAGCGTGGAGCCAGAAGTACTGGAAAGCCTGCCTCAGAGGACTTCATCTTAGGTTGCAAATTAAATTTCCTAAGCATTCATATATTAGCATGTGTATCTAAACCCAGGAAAAATTAATCAATCTTTCTTCCCGTAAGTAATATTATGATAATGATAATTAATAAGATAATGGATCTAACATTTCTGTAATTAACTTTTCTTAGGGATAATGGGACTATGTAGAAAAAAGGAACAAAAAAACCCAAAAACCCAACAATCAAAACCTTTCACTTCTGAAGAATTTTATATCGTTTAAATTGGAATCACATTAGATATTAGGGGACAAGAGACACTGTCCATCCCTGCCCCAATAGCTTCCAAGATAACACATTTTTATGATTACAGAATCCACCTGTTCACCAAGGTTAATAACTGGTTGAAACAGTGGCTTCTCTTTGGTTTGCATCCTCTACTGCAGCAGACGTGTTAATAAATGGTTCTAATAGCTCTGTCTGGGTTTAAGGGCTTAAACAGAAGAGTCCATCCCCAACTGAAACAGAGAGTTTGTACCTTTCATACACTGTGTGCTAGGGTTCTCACTAATGATCAGGGCACTGATTCCATGCCTTAAAATCTCCTGCAGCTCCTCACCTTAGATTTGGATTCAGCTGTAAGCCTGTCATGGAGGATGATTATTATTGTTGCTAGTTAAATGCCTTCTCCATCTGTGTATCAATTGAGGGGATATCCTCCCAAGCAAATGCAAATCTGGTGACTGCCTGGAAATTTCAATCAGCTGTGTCCTGTATAGGTATAGTTTAATGTATGCTACTGCTGAGAGATCTGCAAAATACACCACCGCTGAGACTGTTGCCTGACTCAGGGTGTATTGGAAATGTGATCTGCTAAAGCAAATTAACAGCACACTGGTTGAAGAATGTTTGCTTTTAACAGCTCTTCTTCCATCTTTTTTTCAGAGCTTGCCTGTGCTTTATCTCCTTCATGTTATGGCAGAAGTATGAATGTTGATAAGCCAATGCAGATCCTTAAGTACTTAGTCTAATAACCATTTACCAATTCATACACTGGAAGCTTGAGTCAGATTCAGTCCATTTTGAACGATTTGTTTCCTAAATTAAATTAAGAAATAAACAGAGTGTTTTGTGTAGCATGGAGTGCAATTTGGCTTGAATCCAGTTTTAACCTATGGGTAACTTGCATCAATGTCCTTGGCTCTAGGAAGAGCACCAAAAATGAATGTGTTCCTAAATGGCTATGGGCTAATGGTGAAAATGCAGTTCACCGGGTAGGTGCGTAAAAACAGAGAATGGTCATGCCAAAGGTCTCAGGACTAAACAAGTGATGGGTCTGGCAACTTTCCTCCTCCTTCACGTGTGCTCTGGATGTGTCAGAAACAGAACCAGACCTCCAGCTCTCCAGTTAGGAAAGCCCTTGTTTCCTGTGGTACTTTATTCCAAAGTCCAGGTGTCCTGCATTCATTATCTTGACTATATTTGTTCTGTGAGATTTATACAGACTTAACTTTCAAGAGATGCTGAGTTTTATTTTATCCTGAGTTATTGTTATTAGGACTAAGGCTACTGTAACAAATTCCCTGACTTCCATGCGAGACAGGTATTCCTTTCATTTTGAGGATGACTCTTAGGTAGCTAGCAATTACTTCATGATCCTTTTGCATGGAAGATTATTACTATTCAGCCAGGATCTGAATATTTGCTTATATGTTAATACAAATGACCTTGGCACTTTGAAACAAAATTGAGGAATAAAAGCATAAACTTCCACACCAATGAGCTATGGTATGAAGTGATTGTAAGAAACAGTTATGAAATCCTAGTGTCCTGCTTATACTTTTTATTTCAGGAGGGCTGATATATTGTCCCTGCACTCAGCCCTAGGATTTGTGTGGCTTCGAAGCTGCTGTTCTCCTGACAGCCCTTGGCATGTGTAGGAGGGGGAAGGCTCAGCATACAGGTCTCTTGAGGTTGCTGCACCTTTTCCTTCAACAGTTTCCCCGCAACACTGTCTGTTCAGTCCTCCTGCTTTTTCCCCCAAACACATTTCAATCTTCTGCAAGGAAATCAAATAGAAAAGAAATTACTTTCATTATGTTGGTTTTATTTGTTCTCTGACTTAGCCTAATGCACAGGATTATTCTCGCCAAAATAAATTACACATTAGAAACAGTACAACAAAGGTATGTACTGTTTCAGTGGAAATAAGTTGATATCGGCAAAAGTGCATGAATATGAGAGAAGTCCAGCTGTGCATCTTAAGAAGACAATAAATGAAAGTAGGCTGGTTTTACACAGTTTTTAAACAAAAATGTTATTCATTACTGCACTGTCCGTGTTTTTGTCCCTTCTTCTGCATTCTCTACCTCCTCCTTGGTATTGACTTCTGGAAGAATAGTGCTATTCTGTGGAAGAGGGGGTCATAATTTATGATTACAATTCACATGCTTCCCTAAGAGCACTGCACCCTGCTAGAGTTATGCCGACCTGGCCTAGAGGTGGAAGCAGGCTTTCTTGATCTTGCACCCCATTGAGCTGAGTAATGAAGGTAGTGGAGAGCAGCCAAGGCATGAAAAGCAGCCACCATCCACTCTGCTGTCAGATTTCATGATTTTTTTTTTATTCCTTTTTTAACATAATACTCAGAAATAATCAAATGTATTGTTGTAAATATCAGCATGTTATTTCTGTGGATAAGTTGTACTGAAAAAATCTGTATTTCATGGAGTCTAAATTGTGCTGAATATCCAGAGGTATTCACTAGCTACTTTTACTGTTCCTGCTGGTTTTTTATGTACTTCAGGGAAGTCATTTATGATGCTTGAGTCACCAAAATTTAAGGTGACATGACAACCTGTAAAAGCATTTTGTTTTCCCAGAGATGTGCCACAGGAAAAGCAGTTAAACAACTGAGAATCTTGATGTTGATTTTGTCAATCTCCCTTACTGTCTGCTTCCAAAAAAAGGGTTCACAATTCAGTATTTCACACTGAGTAACCCCTCCTTGCCCCTGAATGGACAATATAATTGTGCAGTCCACTCTGGCATGGTGAAAGGAGAAGTAGGCCATCGTCTGTCCTGTGCAGGACTGTTAACCTTGCGAGTGATCCCTCTAGCACGAAGGCAGGAACAAATGGGGAATGTACTGCTCTAATATTCCATACTTTAATGATGTTCCATTTTTCTTGTGTCCACCCCAATAGTTACACCAGATGTACTTTCTTTAAGGACAAGCTGCAGGGTCTTTTCTGCTACAAAGAACTGTTAAAAAATCTAACAGATTTTTTTTTTATAATGCTGGAACTCCAGAAGGAAAATGAAAAGAGTTTCACTACTGATTTTCCTCCTACATGTGACGAATTCCAATCTGCTGCTTAAGCTAAGGGAAACTCATGGAAGTGAGGGCACAGGATGAAGTGTACTATCAAGAGCACTCACTGGAGTATGCCTGTCTTCTTGAAGAGAGAACAATTCTGTTGCTAGGATATATATGCTGGGTTCACTGCTTTGGTTTGGGTTTTATTTTTTTTGGGTTTTTTGAATTTTTTTTTCCAGTCTGTGATCTCTAATCTCAAACTGGACATGATTCCAGGTATTACACACTTCCAAGCAGTGCCTACTGGATGCTAACTGACCAGCAATTCTTATTTGAAGCTCTTGACCATCCTGCTCAAACCTTAGCAAATAATATGTTTCTTCACGGGGAAAAACTATCTTGTAATACATTATGGTTTAAGTTTTCCATTTGATTACAAAGCAGATTTGTGTACTGAAATCACAAACAAATGCCCTTTGTATGTCCCTTGCAGTGTGTTCTGGCTAGCACTGCAATTGCATGAGTTGTCATGTTTTCTAGAGAATGTCCCAGCCATTCTGCCAACTTGTTTTGTTTACTTTCTCCTCTTTTTTAACTGGATCATCCTTTCCTCTTACCACATTTCAAGTTATCTTGTCTCTCTATTAATGAGCTCTAATTTTTCACAGCTCAAAATATTCCCTACTGTCATCTACTGAAGCTTAATTTATATACATCCTTCTCCATTTAATCATCTTCAGAGTCTTCCTTATTCTTGGTTCATTCCCAGTAGTCTCTCAATAACTACCACAGAAAATAGCAGAATTCTTCCTATAAACTGCCCTTTCACTTCAAGGCAATTTCTAAGTCTTTCACCTTTGTCTGCTCTACTTCATTCTCTAAAATTGCCAAAAATTATAAGCAGGCTTCAGTCATACATGAGATTTGCTGAATGAAGGTGTAAAGGTGGCACTGAGAATTGTATTTTCCGTCTTTCCTCAGGTGCTATTGAATGGTATGTTTGCAAATGGCTTTTCTGAGTTGAGTGAGTTATGGGGATGTAGACAGATAAACATCAAACCAGTTCCTGGCAACATCGTGCTTCTGTTCTTGTCATACATGTGAAATACACGTCGTACACATCTCATGACAAGAGGAAACTTCATGTTAGTATGTTGTAATCAACATAACCAAAACCACATAGATGCACACAGCTGAATTTCTCCTCAGTACTCAAGCCTTAAGACTATCACAGTTAGTGGGATATCTGCTAGCTTATGTGAACACCCATTTCCTGTAGTTTCTTGAATCCTAGATTTGCTCAAATAGCTTCCAGTCGTTCTGCTGGGTAGATCTAATGGGCCTGAAGAAAAGGCTGTGGGTGTCTACTGGGGATGTGTTATGTCCCACAGAAATATTCAGTCAAAAAAAGTTCTGAGTTTTTCTAAACAGCACTCTCTTGAGTTGTGGATAGGGGGCAGATATGGTGCTTACTTTGCCATTTGGATTGAGTTACATTTTCAAATTTGGATCAGAATTTTAAAAGTAGAAGTTATTTTTTTTTAGTGGTCTTGTGTTTGTGTGTGCCTAAAGGGATGTGTGATGATGATTTGTTAATAACCACCACTTGGGACTCTTTTTCTACTGGTATTCAAAATCAAATTAAAGAAAACATTTAAAACTTTTTTTTTTCCCCTATAGATTTACCTTTTCCCTTACATTCCAATACCACTTTGTTCTCTCTTTTCCTATTGGTTTATTTAGAGTTTTGTTTTGATCTGTTTTGCTTCATGTTCCAGAGTTTTTCTTGTCCATAATGATCAGTTTCTGAGACTGAAAACTGATAAGAGCAATACCAGTAAATACATTTAAGGGAGGCAGGAAATACGTATTTGATACAGATGTTAATGTTAAAAAATCAGATTAAGTTTATGCATTTTGGTTGTAGAACTAAGGCTGAGATGCCTACAAAAATCTCCATTTAAATTCTATTTTAATTCCTGTTTGTGTGTAATAAATACCACACATGATAGGAAGGAGATTGACTGAACAAAAGTAAAACCAAAAAATCCTGTATAGATTTTTTTTTTTTTTTTATTTTAGCCTCTCAGTTTTTAGGCTGGGGGGAGAGTTGTCTTTGCCCTGCTTCCATGTATGCTATTTACCAGTATATAAACTAAATTTAGTTCCCACAGCTTTAACAGGTGTTACACTTATTATGAGTATTCTCCAGCCAAAAGTCTGTGCATTTTAGTTATTTTAATGTCATTTTACTGATTAAAGATGCATAGGAAAATAATACAGACATCTCCTCGGAATCAGTAAATTAAAATAGCATTCTGTCTTCCTTCTTTTATTTCCTTAGGTTTTATAGTTATTCATGCATTGATTAAGTGAAACTATACACAGGAAGAGCCCATGAGATAAAGACTTAATCTGTAACAGTCTCAATGATCCTTAAATTTTATCAGAATTTAAGTTCAAATTCTTCAAACTTTGAATCAGTGTAATTCAATTGATTTCAGTGAAATTATTTGAATTATAGTTGTCAGAACTGTCTTCTGAACATAACCAAACAAGCCTTGCTTAGATAAGTTCTCTAATAAAATGCAACCAAACATACAAACTTATGTCCTTGTTCATGCAAAGGGAGATAGATGGAGAGCCTTTTCCATGTGTTCTACTGCACGAACAGTAGCTCTATAGCTCTAAGTACTTGGAAAATAAATGTCTAAATGTTACAAAAAAGATAAATGTATAAATGACATGGAATTTTAGTGGAAAGAACTGGACTTATGTGTTCTCCTTTTGAACTGATTTTTGGAGTTCTCTTATATGGTCAAATGTACTGTAATATTCAGTTGATTGAATTTGCCATTTTTCTTTAAATTCTTGATAGACTTCCAGGCATCATAGCAAATTTAAGTTTATGATGAAGGAAATATACATTTTTTCCTAAGCACATCTGCATTTAATATAAAAGGAGATAGCAAGTTCCAGAATACGGAAGTGATTAGGATAATGTTACTTATTTACTAGAGACATCAACAATGCAAAGGTCATGTTGGTGTTCTGATGGTACTTTCTCAGATTTCAGAAAGGTTTTGCTTTATGTTAGAATGGTTTCGAGACTGTCAGGTTTTCCTCCCCGCAAAGCAGGAAAATAGTGATACCCTAAAATGTCCAAATGCTGGAATTAATCGTGTTTCAAAAGAAAGCTAAAAAAAAAAAAAAAAAAAAAGGAAAATAAGACAGAATTGTTATTTCCATTTTATAAATACGGAGGAAAACCGAAAGAGTTTAAGTAAGTGACTTATTAGGAAGTCTCTTTTTTCACCACGAAATAAAATGAAATTTCAAAGCACCTAAAGCATGTGCTTATAGGTCCGCTCTATTATTATGACACTAAAAGTACTGTATTTGCTGAGTTTCTTTTCAATTGGTGCCAGTGAAATTAATCAGTGATTTAATTCTAAATACAATTTTGCTGACTTGCCCAAACTATGCTGTCGTACATTATGACAACAATTTATATATGCTGATGGTTTTATACTCTCAAGGATGAAGTTTTAAAAACACAGTATTATTTATACTAACATGTTAATTGACAAGGAAATTCAGTAAATATAAAACCATGGTCCAAAATTCCTCAGAGCTTTTGCTGCCTGGGTGACCAGCTAGAGAGATTTTATGTATCATTTCAGGTCCAGTTAGACAACTTGTCTTCATAAATCTTTTTAGCATCAAGCCAGGTGATAAAATTCATGTCAAACATGACTATGCTGTTTATCAATTTATGTGTCAGCTCATACACATTCCCACTCCTTCCACTACTATTAGATCTAAGTAGGCAAATATGATATATATATCCTGTGAAAAAGTAATGATCAATATATCTTCCAGTGCTTGAAAATAAAGATTTCAGGTTAACAAATTGGTGGAACTCCACCGATCTTTGGGAAGAAGAAGTCTTTATTGTTGGGTATTTTGTGTATTTTCCCTGAGAACAGAGTAATACTGAGAGGTTATCAGTATTTTTTTTTTCCTTGACTAAAAAGTACTAATTAGTATAAAGCATTGTTAGGAAGTTTCTGTCAAAGTATGTTCTCCTGTTATTACAAAAGATTTCCCAAACACTAGAAAAAAATGTGGGATCTGTGGAGAAAAATAAAAGGAATTATTTACTAAGGGATGGGAGGACCATTCCTACTTTCCCTTTCCAAGGTAAATAATAATTGTCTCCTTCTGGGCAAGTGGTACTGAATATCGAAATCTTGTGGCTTGCTTCCAAATGAATAAAAATAGTACTACATAATCAGAGCTTTATGCTCTTGTGCAACGAGTATAGTTTACACTATGTGCACTGGTCTTCAAAACAAAGAAACTAGAAGCAGCTCACATGGGCAATTGCCTCCCATTGGAGAACTTAAACCAGAGATCTCAGGAGATCCCTCCTTCTCCGTTACTGATTCTAGTTAGAGAAATCAAGATGGACAGCAGACTTCCTAATTAATTTTCAAAGACCTTCCTCAAAGATTCTCTATACAAAAAGCAACACAATAATATTTTCTTTTAAGACTAAAACCTTGCTCATCTAAAGAAATCTTTATCAGTTAAATCTTTAAATGTTTAACAGTGCCATCTGGTGACCTTTGCCATAACAACAACAGTATATTTCAAAGCATCTTTTGAGGATCTGGAAGCACTGCACAAACAACTGTGTGTTACCAATTGAAAGCACGGCTTAGGGAAAACCTGAGACTTTTGAGATTTCTATTTGGCTTCCTTTACAGCTTCCAAAACTAATATAAGCTGATTCATAAGCCTCATATTTTCTTCTTAAGGATAACACAATAGAAATAATATCTATGTAATATTTTATAGTTATAAAGCTACCTGTAGGAAGTGACATGCGATTATCCTATGAAATATGGTAGGGTTGTAGGCAGTGCACCCATACCCAGTGGTGAACCTGAACTGTGACAGGTTTCCTGCTTTTCTCATCCAAATTGCTATTTTTAGTATTATGGTTTATTGTTAAACTTAAATTTTCAATGCCATTTTCCCCCCATTGGCAAGATACATAATGCATATTTTTAATCCTTGCCTGTTGTGTGGATTGAATTTGAAACAGGGGCTCTCTAAATGTTGTGGGAATCTCCCTATAGCTCTCTGGAAACTACTAGCAGTAAAGCAAGCCATTAGAAATATATGTGGTTTAATGTAAAATTTAAATTTGAATTTAAATTTAAACTTTGAAAATGGTTTAGGAAGACTAGAAATTAAAAGATGCCATTGACTGTTGTTCTTCCTTCATGCTTACAAAATTAGTACAAGAACATTCCTCCCTTCAGAAGAGTAAAGAAGAAAATTAAGTCGTTTAGAGAGTTGTCCTCAAGCATCTACCAATCATGACGTAAGGAAGCTGTTCATTGACAGCAGAGATGGTGGGAATACCTTTCTCGGATAATCATGGAACACCTGCTAAGCTCTGAGACTTTCAGCACTCGTTTGCAGGCAGCAAGCTTTGACATGTAGGATAGATACAGTTAAATGACCAAACACAGAAAACCTACAAACAGTTTAAAAGTGATATACGTGTCTTCTGTCTTACAAAGATGCACTTGTCAGTTTGCTGTTAATTAGAGGAAAAGTGAAAAATTGAAAACCAGACCCATGCAATGGGAGACATCACACTGCTTGTTTGCCTTGATGCAAACCCATCTTTTCACATCTCTTCTAGGGATAATACTTCTTAATTTTCTTACTTCAATTGACTCATCGCTAAGTAATTATTGCATATCCCTCTCACTCCATCCATCAATTCTTTGCCACACATTATTCAAAACTCAACTTTGACATTTTACTCCTTCCGTTTTGAATTTCAGATTTAATCCATTGTTCAGGTCTAGAGATTGTGGGAGTGTGTTTGTTTGCTTACTACACTTGACTGCTGCCTTGCAAAATGCATTGTGTGAAAACATTATGTTCCTGTGTGACAAGAGAAATGCTGCATGTTACTGAGTTTTGCAAAGTTCTAAAGCATTGTAAGGAATAAATCTACTGGAATTACTTGAATTTAAGAAAAACTGCTTTTTCCTGGAAAACAAAGGTGTTCCAACAGACTAGAACTCTGTGAATGGTTTTGCTTATTTTTTAATTGAACTTTTAGGGCTTACTGAACAATATGAAAGTGAGGGTGAATTTTAATCAAAATTTCAGACTATATTATCCTGAGATGCACAAGATTTTGGGGAGGGGCCCTTGCTTTAACTAAAATGTCTGTGCTTGAATAATTCCATCAGAAAGCAAAGTTATTGTTTCAAACTCTGGCTGCTTGGGTCAATGTGAACTCCTCCCTGCCTCACTTCACACAGTTTGCTAGATCATTGTGCTACAGGACGTTTGGGGGGGGCAGTTCTCAGCCTCTGTTGACACCGATTTCTCATTAAATTACTGAGAGAGCCTTTAGTGAAAAAATGGAGTTTAGGTGTACATTTCTGGGTGTCCTGGGTTCAGCTACAGCAGTCATTTTTTCTCCTTCTTAGTAGCTGGTGCAGTGCTGTGTTTTTGACTTTCAGTCTGGGAACAATGCTGATAACACCGATGTTTTTAGTTGTTGCTCAGTAATGTTTACTCTGACCAAGGACTTTCTCAGTCTCATGCTCTGCCAGAGAGGAGGGGAAGCCAGGAGGAAGCAGAGGCAGGACACCTGACCCAAACTGGCCAAAGGGGTATTCCATACCACAGCACGTCATGCCCAGTATAGAAACTGGGGGGAGTTACCCGGAAGGCCCAGATCGCTGCTCGGGTCGGGCTGGGTATCGGTCGGGGGGTGGTGAGCGGTTGTGTCCTTTTCCCTTGTTATTCCTCTTATCATTATTATTGGTAGCAGTAGTGGTTTGTATTATACCTTAGTTACTGGAGAGCTGTTATCTCAACTCGTGGGAGTTACA
This sequence comes from Nestor notabilis, assembly GCF_000696875.1. Lineage (NCBI taxonomy): Eukaryota > Metazoa > Chordata > Aves > Psittaciformes > Psittacidae > Nestor > Nestor notabilis. The sequence goes on from NW_009926849.1 coordinate 50,946, forward strand.
TTCCTTCGATTCTCCTCCCCATCCCTCCGGGAGCGGGGGGAGGAAGGAAAAGGGGGGGAGTGAGCGAGCGGCTGCGTGGTTCCGAGTTGCCGGATGGGCTTAAACCACTCGTGGGATGACACTGAGTTCTAGAGTAATTATATTTTTATATTTTTTGTTAAAATATGTAATGTTTTATTAAAATATATATTTAACTTCTTGAAGTGGAACGTCCCAACCAAAATTTTTCCCCGTAAGACATAATTTCATGTCAGGCAAGTGGGATCTCTGTTTTCATCTCCCACACACTGAGTATCAATGAGACTAGATAGGGAATGAAAGAGGGATTCTTCCTGTCTGTTTTGATAATAAATGTCTAAATTTATCCTTAAAATTTATTGACTAACTTTATTAAAAATGCCCATGATACGAATAAAAAACTTTGTAGAACTGGAGAGAAATTAGTGAAGGACCACAAGTTTGAAATATTTTGGCGGTCTATAAAAGCATGAGTAATACAGATAGGGACTGTTATTCAGTGTCTCCTCTCTAACAAAAGTTGAGGTCATCAGACAAAACTGATGGGTGGCAGATTTCAGAACAATCAGTGCAAGAAGGTATTTCTTCAACATGTTGGGTAAGAAGCCTGTGAAATTCTTCACCAAAGAATGTAAATGCCTGAGTTTACATGGGCATGAGGGCAAACTGGGTAAGCGTAGGGACAAAAAATCCATTGAGGGTTATTGAATATATAGCAAATACAGCTCCCTTAGTGAAATCACTGACGTGAATATATTAAGGGGGAAATGTCACATACACATCTTATTCTTACTCTTCCGTGGGCATCAGATATGGTCACTGTTAGCCATTGAGTTGGATCCACCATTGGCCAAATGCCTTATTAATTCCAAATTAGAAAATAGCTGGGGGAAGGCGATTCCGCCAAAAGTAAATAAATCAATACTAGAGAATATACATTTTCGGATGACTCAGGCATTTTTTAGTTTCTGTTTTTCAGTTTGCTCAAGGGATTTGGTGGAGGAGATATAAATGACATGATATAGTCACAGTTGCCTCATTTAAACTTACGTATAGTGTTATTGGTTCCACATGCAGATGTTATTTCATGAATAAGACATATTGATCAATTTCACAATTTGATATGTATTTCCTTTTAAGTGTCATCAGATCTAGGCCTTATTCCAACTATTACATTTCTGTTTGGGTTTGTTTCTTTTTCTTTTTGGTATCATCCTTATTTTATCCTTGACATAGCAATAAATCTCATTTCTGGAAAGAAAATAGAGTATACTTTACCATATATCATTCCTAAACCTCAAAGTGAAAAGATGTCTCATCTTTGAAACGTGTAAACCTATGCAGCAAAGGCAGCGTTTGACACCATACCAGTAGGAGCAGTTATCTGTGTCCCAGAGGATCCTTCAGTTTGTGCTAACACTGATACCTTATTTTGTACACAGGTCATGAATGCTCTAATGACCACGATTCATGTTGCCGTTGAGAGACCAAGAGAGCATGCTGTGCCTGCCCTTGTTTTTACAAGACTAACTGTCACAAACGATCAGGGCAAATTCGCAGGATATATGAAGCTGCTTTTATCATATAAGCACAACTAGCAATGCAACAGTTAAATGTGTATAAGCATTTTCATTATAAATACAATGTTTGGCACTTAAGATCTCAGCTGTTAGAAATCCTACTAAATAAAATACAGTGTTTTCTAGCTTATTAAAATATAAAATAAAAACGAACACCTATTAAAATAAGTTCCCATTAATCCATTTCTTTTAAATGGTTTAATGAAAAATTTTAAATGTGCAAGGCTGCCTGATCAATGATTTTAAATGGTGACACTGCTTTATATTGTGGAGTACATTACATTCAAACATAAAAACAAACCTAGGGAATCATTTAGTTCAGCTTATGTGAGGAAGGAGTAGCAATGAACATTGCACGTTGTTTTGCCTGCAGAGTTGCTCTGCAAGTATGTGAAGGAAAGGTGAGTGCAAAGGGCAGGATCCTCCCAGTGTACCTTCAAGGGTCTCTCTGCTCTCGTGTTGAGGAGAGACTCCTTTGCACACAGGCATGTAATCTCCTTAACCGGAGACCTCGGGAAATGTGATTTAGAACCAGCTGAGGTGGGCTCATGCCTGTGTGGGTATGTCCAGTCCCACCTGGGCACCTGTGCAGCTCTCACTGGTTGTTTCATCATCCTGATTGCCATTAGGGAAGCTCTTAGACATGTATCAAACATGAGACACATGCCTTGCTCACTTTTCTATATTTCCTGCAATTACAGTGTTATTTACAGAATTAGTGCTGAACTTGATAGTTAATTTAAATTTTCTCATTATAATGTTGTTGTGTATTTTATCCCAAACTAGAGCACTGGGACCATAATTTCAGCAATTATACATTTTCCCTTCTTACTCAGTCAAGCAGAAGCCTATCTTTACTGAGTGTGTAGCTACGTTAATTACTGAGTGGATTCCATTGGACTCTTGTTAAGAAGTTAGAAAACAGCACATAACATGCAATCACAGAATCATAGAATGGTTTAGGTTGGAAGAGACCCTAAAGATCATGAAAAAGGTATATGAGCTGGACATCAGAAAGGGTGCTTTCCAGGCAGTAACATTTATGTAAGTGTACTTGCCTGATCTGAGCTTTGGAAAGCTCTGATAAAGTATCATGCAAAACACTAATTGGTGAATGTATCAAGAGTATAACTGGGAGGGACTTCAGTGAATAAAGATATTGATGGCAGATGGGTCTTCTGAGGAAAGATAATGACTAAAGGAGTGTCTGAAGACAATGCATTTTCTCTTCTGCATTTTATTTCTGAGGAGAACAATGCAATGAGATGCTCAAGTTTGCTAATGACACTAAACAGTTGGGGGAAGTCATTTCAAAGGAAATTATAATGTTCCAAATTACACAGCCAGATTAAAGGAATACACAGAGATGTAATGAAGATACAGAAGAAAATTAATTCTGAAAATGAAACAATGGTCAAACTACAGCAACAGTGTAAAGTCATCCTGTAAATATCTGCATCCTGTAGCATCAAATCTGTGAGCTTGAGTGACTTGTTGCCTTCTTTCTTTTTCCACACACTGCTGTAGAAACCTGGCAATCTCAGATATTTTAAATAGTGAGACAGAGAGACCAAAGACTGCGACCTTGTAAGTGCTTCTCCACTTCTGAGAGGCTTGATGTTCCTTTGAGCCAAGAGTGTGTGCTCCTTTGCTCTTTGAGCTACTGCTGGAGTGTATCAGCCTCAGCCTGAGTATCAACCCCAGCTTACGTGTCAACCACACTGATGGAAATGACAGTGTAGGAACTGAGTCATCAGTGCTAAGGAAACTAGGTAAAAAAAAAAGCTCTGTGTCAGTGCATGAGCTAGGAAGAAACTGAGATGACAGACAATTTCTTACTTTTTAGCTACTTGTTTATTCTTATGGATGACTGTGGGAATTCTAGAATAGGATTTTTAAAGCATTAGGAAAAATGGTAAGATAGGTGAGAAGACATCTTATAAGGTAGTTTTGTTCCGTTTTATTTACTTTGCTTTTGATCATGAAAGATCTTTACAAGATCTTACATAGTATGTGAAGTCAGGGTTTGTTGTTTTTTTTTAAGTTTTTATTTAATGGAAATTCAGATATCAGATTAAAACAAATTCCACTGAAATAATCATAGAATCATAGCTATAATTTTTTACGCTGGAAAAGACCTTTAAGATCATCAAGTCCAACCATTACTCCTGGACTGCCAAGTCCACCACAAAACCATGTCACTAAAGGCCTCATCTACATGGTTTTTGAACACTTCTAGAGACGGTGACTCCACCACTTCCCTGGGAAGTGTGTTCCAATGCCTGACTACCCTTCCGGTGAATAATTTTTTCATATTATCTGGTCTAATCCTTCCCTGGTGCAGATGGAGATTATGCCCTAACACTTGTTACTTGGGAAAAGAGGCCAGCCACCTTTTCACTTCATCCTCCTTTCAGGTAGTTCTAAAGAGAAAGTACCTGTTGCTTTGTATAAATTGCAATAAATGAGTAATTACTGGTTTTGCAGCGTAGATCTGTATATATGAGGGAGGTTGCCCCTTTATTAAACTTACGCAAGAGTGGAGTTTTGGACCACTTCATTAAATGCAAAACTCTGTATCATTTTATGTGCACACACTGTATACATTCTGTAGGCTGCCAGAGAATCCATATACAATGGAGAGGTTCAAAGACTAAATGTAAGTATCTGATAGTTTTGTATGCTGTAGCGTACCCACTCTTGTGCTGTTACTCCACACAGGCATAAGTCTCCCACAGATCATTTTTCAGGTGTGCCTGCCCAATGCAAGGGCAGTAATTTTTTTGGAGAGACGCTGTTATTACAGGAATCATTTACTGTAAGGAGCTGATAGTGCTTTATCTCTGTTGATCTGTAGCTAGTCTCTGTGAGATACTGATGTGCATTAACCCACAGATTAGTGTGTAGCTAATTTATTTGACAAAATGCTTTTATATTTGTGATATTACATGATTTATGTAAGATTAAACATCCCCATTTAAATATATACATGCTATTCTTTTCCTAAGAAGGAATGAACCTAAAGAAATTGAATACCTAGTGCTGGTACTAGCTATTTGAATGACTTAGAATCATAGAATAGTTAAGGCTGGAAAGGACCTTAAGATCATCTAGTTGAATGTACATACCTTGTCTGGCTTCCGATTTTAGCAGATAAAGAATGACAATTTGTTGCACTGGTAGTCCTTCTTGCTCCATGCTGAAAAATGCAAAGCATGTAAAATGAAGGAAGTCACACTTAAATATGTCACAACATCAAGAGAGTTAAGTGGAAGCAAGTTTTCCTGTATATCTTTTTCCCACATGTTCATTTTTTTCAATTTGGTAAATATTAAAATATACAAACTATTTTGCTCTGTGGTATTCCTTAAAACATTTAACAAAAACATTGGTCTGTTGTTAGTGCACCTGTTAAATTTTATTGTTCCGCCAATTTTTTGTCACAATACATGATGCACATGCATCCTAGATTACACAATTGATACATGCTCCCATTCATCTGATGTGCCACATAAATCACTTCTGAGAATGATACAATATTTTAAACAACTGACAGAACCCGTTCAGCCAGATTGTTTTTCTCTTCTGTTGCTGAAGTGATTCAGTGGAAATAAGAGTGAAAAGATTGTTGGTAGGTTAAAATTTTATGGTTTTTAAAAGAATAAAAAGGTGCAAGTAATCACTGACCCTTCACATAATTGACCTTGGCATTAAAATCATTGTACATAGATAATATATCAATAAAAGCAATACAGAAAGACGTGTTCATAGTGCTAGAATAGAGAAACTATGCTTAACCTAGAACTTCTCACAGCAAACAAAATGTGAATCAAACATATTGCATTCTAGAAAGCACTGTATAACTAAAGTTGAACAGTGCATATTACTAATCTGAAGATATCTGAGATATCCTATGAAATATGCAGCCAAACCTTTGAACAGACATTGAATTAGAAAGCTTCAGACAGCTCTTCTCTCTGACTCTGAATGCAGAAATTTTCTAGGCTAGTAATTTGACCTTTATGTTTTGTAAGAGACACACATAATTTTTCAGGAGTGCACAGTATAAATGAAATGTGATCTCCTTTTCAAAGTAGTATTTAGTCACCAGAACTCTCTTGAGAGCATTGCTATATTAAACACATATTATAGGCCAAATACAGCTAAACTTTGGGAGTAGATGTATATGTTTTTAAGCATTCTGTTTCATTTATGCCAACAGAGCATGCAAAATCTGAGCTTGATGCTTCCAACAGTTAGGACCTTACCTAATGAATTAAATATGCATTGCAAATGCTCACTGGTTTCTAATTCTAACAGGGTCCAGTGCATCTTCCAAGGTAAAAGTAAGAAATTTCCATCAGCCATGTTTCAGTTATTTTTATTTCTCTCCTTTTATTTGCTTTTCAAATATACTACAACTTTCTGTATTTTATTTTAAGATCCCAGCCTTACTTAATTGACTTTTTCATTGTGTTTTGTATTTAGTAGGTGAGATACTGCTCATTGTCCTAGTAGCACTGGGAATTTCACTGCTGTGTATTTCTTAAAAGTATCCAGTATAGACTTTTTTGGAAGACAGAAGTTGGGAATTTACAACCTTGCTGAATAACTCATGAAAATAGTTGTAATGAACACTGTGTATTACTAAGCACATGTAAAACATGTGAAGATGATCTCTCCTAGCATTAGGCATCTCTACAAGTCTTACAGCTTCTCTACCTGCATTCTCCATTGGTCCCACACAAAGTATTTTGATGTAGCCCAGGGTCTCAGCAGCATTTCCTAACTTGTGCAGGAGCTGTACTACCCTGCCTGTTCACTGTGTAGGAGGGAATTGGCTCATGGCCAACTCAGAGAGAAGCATTGGTCCCCATGCAAGTTTATATTTAAGATGTTTGAATGAGTGAGATTTATGAGATCATAATTAGGTCTTAGCTAAAAGATACAGTTTAGTTGACTTCATCTTTCTCTATGGAGGTCTACAGAACCTGTCTTAACTGTGCAGTTTTAAAAATTTGCACTCATGTTGTGCTTTACTCCACTGGAAATTAAGTTTCTGACAGTGGATTTGTACATTTTTATGGCAGATTTTTTCAGAATACCAAAACTTTGCAAACTTTAAAATACAGTTATTTTCATCATATAATATATATATATTTCCTTAACCAAGAAATCAGTAAATTAATAAAGTTTTGTTATCAAAGAGCAGAGTCGACACTGCAGCACTGTTTGACCACAGAAAGTTCTACAGTGTCTGTGTTTTCATTTATTGAGGAGATTCTCACTTGTGTCTTATGTTCACAGTCTAGGGTAGGTTTCTGCAAAATTATTCATCTTTCATACATTCATACATTTCAGAGACTTTATAGATGACCAAATGGCCTGGAAAGTTTCTTCCTTCTGTGCCAAATGCTCAAGTAGATCCTCATAGAAATTTTTTTTTTTTTTGGCTGGACCAGTTAAGTTTGTCTTTATTGCATAGTGCCAGTGCTGTCTCAAACTGGAAAGTGTCTTAAAAATGGACTTGGCCATTTGATGGGACGTGCCACCTTCTTGCAATTTCTTGTCTCTCACTACTTAGTAAGGTTTCTGCTTCAGGTTTGCTCCAGTGTTTCCTTCTTTACCATTTTCTGACAGTTAAAATGTTTAGCAGGCAATGATAGGTACAACATTTCTCCTTTAGCAGCAGACATTCCCCCAGGATGCCTCAGCATGTCTGATCTGAAAACTGTTGAGTTTCAGCAAACACCTACTATTCCCATACATAATTGTAGTATTAACATTATTACTACTTTGTAGAATGCAAAACCAAACAGAGGTCCAAAGGTAAACAACACTCACAGACTGGTGCCTCCAAGTTGTGTTGCCGCTTTTCCTTGCAACAGAAAAGTGACTTTCAGTTAGTGTTTGGTTTATGTTTGGTGCTTGGTCTGCAGTATAACCAGACTTCTTAATAGTTGTGGTGCATTGGGTTTTGTGGCCATTCTCTTCACAACTTTTTTACTCAGGAGATAGTTGAATTATCCCTATGAGTCAAAAAAATGTAGGTGCAGAAAAGTAATTAGTCACATTCCTGGTAGTAATATTGATCAGTACCTAGTGTATCTGTTAGCACCATCAGCTGGAGACATTCAGTGGCCAGTGGTTGTCAGTACCTGGGAAGATAAACCAGAGAAAAGGTGACTGCACATGGCTTGTTGATAATGTATTTCCTTAAGCATTTGCTTCTGGCAATTTTCAGAAACAGGACACTGAGCTGATGGATTTTGTAACTGAGCCAGTATGTTATTGCATGTATCCCCTTGAGCTACTTTTCTCCATTTTTTCACAAATTTTTGTTTTTCTTATTTGACAAGTTGATCGTATTTGTTCAGGAATGTCATGGGGCAGATGAGAACTGTTGTGGGTTCAGCTACAGCAGTCATTTTTCTCCTTCTTAGTAGCTAGTGCAGTGCTGTGGTTTCAACTTTAGCCTGAGAACAGGGCTGATAACACCGATGTTTTCAGTTGTTGCTAAGTAATGTTTACTCCGATCAAGGACTTTTTCATCTCATGCTCTGCCAGGGAGGAGGGGAAGCCGGCAGGAAGCAGAGACAGGACACCTGACCCAAACTGGCCAAAGGGGTATTCCATACCACAGCACGTCATGCCCAGTATATAAACCGGGGGGAGTTACCCGGAAGTCTCAGATCACTGCTCGGGTCAGGCTGGGTATCGGTCGGAGGGTGGTGAGCGGTTGTGTCCTCTCCCCTTGTTATTTCCCTTATCCTTATTATTGGTAGCAGCAGTGGTTTGTATTATACCTTAGTTACTGGACTGCTGTTATCTCAACCTGTGGGAGTTACATTCCTCCGATTCTTCTCCTCATCCCTCCAGGAGCCGGGCGTGGGGGTGTGTGTGTGAGGAAGGTGGGGCAGCGAGCGAGTAGCTGCATAGTTCTGGGTTACCGCCTGGGCTTAAACCGCGACAAGAACCTTCTGTCCCATGGACACCTTAGACATCAGGATGTACTGAGGACTATTGCAAACAGCTTTCTTTCCCAGGTCTTCCTCTCCTGGTTATCAGTGCAAGTTTCATGACAAATTTCACAGGAGCTGTAAAACTGGTTATTTCTGATTCATCCTAGAAGCCATTAATCTGTTATGCCAATAAGGCAACTCTCGCAAGGTCCTCTGTCAGCTTGGTTAGAGTTTCTTCTTTATATCTCCTTTTAGGTTTCACCTGTGCCTTACCCATTTCTGACAAATGGCTGGAAGGAAGCCATGTGAAAAGGCTAGACACTAAAATGGGATAACTGAGTCATATTAGTGATAGAAGTTCTAAGTTCCTTAGCACCATTTGTTGGTTGCTGGAAATGGGGTTGGGCTTTTTTCTGTCAATATTCCAAATATTACCAAATAAGCACACTGTAGTCTTTCCAGTCCTCTCTTGGGTGCTCAAGTCCTTGATGTGGTTCTTTTCTATTAAGAATTTCTTAATATATGGTCCTTTTCTATTAAGAAATAGCAAGTTTCCTTTTACTTTTCTATGCTTTTACCATGAAAAATACTTTTGTCAGTAATAATTGCATTACTGGTCACTTCATCCTGATTTGTCTTACCACTATGAGACAAATGGACTTCATAATCTGTCTAGACGGTCTGGTTGTTACTTTAACAGATGTTTGATCTCCAAAAGCAAGGTGTCCCTCAGCTGTTTTCTAGAAACCTTTCAGACACCGCTTTCGTTCATTTTTATGTGTTCAGCCTTGTTTAAATCAGATTTTTCATTTTCTGAGACATCAATGAGCTATGAAAGTACCTAGACTGTTTGTTCCATCATGGATCATTGAGGGGACCAATTCCTACCTTCTTGCTATGGAAACTGAATTCCACGTGCAACATTTACATTGCATTTTTTTCTTCAAAGCAGTTAATCAAATTCATGCTCTTGGAGTTTGTTTGAGGTAGGAAGACAAAAAATAATTCTTTAATTTTTTTTTTCTTTTTTACACAATCCTGTTTAGTCACAAAGAACAGCCAAAGCTCTTTTCCCTCAGCCAGAAACTGCAACAAAGATGATGTCTGTAGCTCTCCTGTGTTCAGCCCAGGAGCTTTTCTTAGCTTGTTTTAAGGACAGAGCTTCCAGAGCCTCTTTGGCTGTGCAAGCAAAGGCTTATTTGCAGTTTTTTTCCTCTGCTTCCCTAGTCTTTCTGCAGCTTTCTCATTAATAGGAAAATAATCACAAAATAATACTCAGTGAAACTCCTGTTCCCAGATGTCCTGTGCATATCCTATCAGGCTGAATAGTGGCCGTTGCCAGAGTTCTCAGGAAGTCTCAAACTGTTTCAGCTACCTGGTTCCACAAAGGAGCTTACTGGCTTCTTACCAGTATCTTAATGAATTCACACAGACAGCTAATTCTAAGACCTATCATGCACTCGAGAAGCAGAACATAGCAAGGTTATAATCAAAGCAGCTGACTTTTGGATTAGTGAGTATTTAACACCACTATAAATAAGCTGCAGACAAAGAATTGTTTAAAGAAATTACAGTGATTTAAAACAAGAGATAGTTATTTTTTAATATAGAGACACCAAAATAATTATTGAGCTTCAATCTTAATGTATATTTACCACAGATTTTTTTCTCCCTCAAATTTTACCTATAGAAATAGGGGAAAAAAGGTTGTCTTAAAAAAAGGACTTTTTTGCTGTTCCTTTCTTAACAGTTTATTCTCTTGACGGATTTCATTTTTTTTTCTTTGATGTGTTAGTATATCTTTTTATTTCTTGATATTTTTCCCCTATGAAAAAAATGTGTGCTTCCACATTTCTTTAACAGGAACTGTATATGTGAATATTTTCCTAATGCTTTTGATAAGAGAGTAATTTTGCACAATTTCAGTTATCTGGCAATATTCATAACATGCTGTGTTAGTAGGTAAATATATGTTTTTTTGGTAGTATTAGGATGAATTCAATACTGTGGAATCTGTAATTACACAGTTTGGAAAGAAGGCTAGTCTCCAGGCAGCTATTTTGTAAACTGTTGTATTGTGGTGTTTTAATAATTAAATACAGAGTCAATTAAGTTGGGTTAAATCCATTCAGTGATAGTTCTTGCCTTCCAAGCTGAAAGCTCTCTGAATTTATATATGTGCATATATTCTAACTTATACATGCCTGCATATCCATATCTTTATTTCCCTCTTATTTTCCTTGGTTTCTGGACAGACTAAAGACGTGATAAATACTAAAAGCAGGAAGAATAATGTCTGAAACAGAGAGGCACATGTTTTATTCACGTAGAGAGCTGTTTAGGTCTTGGAACTAAAGCATTGAATATTCTATACATTGTTACCAGAGCATGCTTTCTTTCATTCCTCCTTGGTTCCTTATCTTTTTCTGCTCTTAACATAGTTACTTGTTCCTCCCTACCAATCCTAGCTCTGGTTACATGCCTATTGAGATTTATGCCCTTTTACTTTCATTTAGACTCCACATCTGATACTGGTGTTTGACTCTCTTGCCCCTGAGGCCTGAAGAATACCAGGATAGAACAAACCCTCAGCAAATGCAATCATGTATCTATTTCATACCTTACTATTCAATGACACTGCAGAAAGATTGCAAACCACAATTACACACATAATTTTAATAGTTCAAATGAACATGTTTTTTGGTAACAAATGCCCCAGAGAAACCCTAGCATATCTAGAAACTAGAGACACAGAATTATTTACAGGAATAGTTCACAGGGCATTTCCAAAGGCAATAATAAAAAATACTTGAAAAAAAAATTGGCAGTCTTCTTATGAGTAAAAATTGAATCTTAATTCACTAGTAAATTGTTAATTATTTGTCTATCCATGCTTGGGAGTTCAAGTGAGTGTAATTGATTGGTCCCTAATGAGATAGGGTGAGGATTCACATCTTTCCTGTTGAGTTGGTAAAAATCAAACTAGAAGAACCTCTGAATTATGTCTGTCAGTGTTGTATATGCAGATGGGCTAATTTCAGCTGCTCTTGGGAAAGGTCTGTAAGGGCAGTGGGACAGGAAAAAAGGTTGGGAGCAGGAGGAGATAGTAAATCGGTGGCAGTGTTCTTGTCTTTTTCTATTTTTATAGAAATGCAAATTGGATACTTTCTATTTGTATTAATGGCTGGTGTCCAAACAGACAAGTCGCAATTGGTGTGTGCTATCCAGTTTTCCAAATTATCAGTAAGAAACACAAAACAACAGAACTAGATTTAATAATTTGTGGAATTCTGAATACATAAGTGCATTTCTACAGAAAAATAAAATGCAGCATGAGATGGGAGTAATAGTGCAGTCATGCATAAGAATCCAGTGTTATATTGGGGCATAATTCTCCTTAAGTTGCAGTGCTTTGAGCCAGTACAGATTATCTGCATGCTGTGCTAGAGCGGAAAAAATCCTGCAACAACCAGCAACGAGGATTTGAAGTGCCTCAGATGAATTTGCTCGTTTATAGCATTTGTATGATTTTCATTGCAATAAAATAGTGTTGCTTTAATGAATTTAAAAAACAACTAACCCAACAACTTTAAGGGCCTCATGTCATTAATATTTTCCACTGTATGTCTCACAAGCGATATTTGATAGGGGAATGTTACCTGTGTGTTTTCCTTACCTTCTTTCATAGCTTTCTTTGTCTTCAGTTCTTACAGCTTCATGTTTCAATGACCACTACAGCCACAGTGACTACACAATCTTCAGCAATTCTTTTCTATTTCAAGTTTCTACAGTCAACACATCTTAATTTCAGATGCGGTTTAAAATAAGATACTCATGTAACTCAACAAACATAAGATACACATTTCTGAAACTACGTGGGCAAATGGGGGAAATTAGAGACCACCTCCTCCCAGTCCCCCAAAGTTATATTAAACACTAAGGAAAGCATAGGTAAAATGCAGCTGCTACTTCCAGGATGGGATGTGGTTGGCATGCACAGTATCTACCCAGTGATCGTTCCCCAGGCAACCCTGCAACCTTGGCATATGCTAAACGAAGCTGAACAGAGGGTGGAGAGGAGCAAAGGTCCAGCGGACAGGCTCTGTTATACTCCTTGCAGGAGTGGGAACTTGAAGGCACCATGTACTGATAAACCACACAGCAGCTGCTGAACAAGCAAACTAGATTTGTATTTTTAAAAGCAAAGTGAGATGATTTTACACCCATCCGTAACAAAGTCTGTATGACTAAAGTTACTCAAGCTCCATAGGCACAGACTTAAAACCTCTGTTACTATGGAGAAGCCTGGACAGATCCAAGGACCTCCTACAAGGTCAGGATGAACAGCAATGACAAAGAAAGAACTGGCAGTGGGAGAGGAGGCTTTGTCCTTGTGTAGCAGATTAAGAAACAGAGCTAATCAATCTCTAATCAGGAAAGACTATCCTTGAAGCCTGGTACATCTTGGAAGCACATGGACGTTGTCAACATATGGCTTCACGCATCAGCAAAACACGACTAGGGTGTCCTTTTGAGGAAAATGATGTAACCTTACGCAAATTAACTGACCTATCAGTACATGGTGGGAGGGTTACAGGGATTTACTAACCTAAATCAAACTGTATAAATATGTGAAATTAGGAAAGAGAAAGCAGGGGAGACTCTATCTTAACTTCTGGGGTCAGTTGATGGGCTGAACCTGTCTTCTCCCCCATAGGGTCGCCTGTTGGGTAAGAACTTTATGTATGCATGCTAAATAATTAACTCATGCTAGCTGGTACTAGTGATTATAACGTGCTTGTGTATCACTTCAAGCTTGTTTTTGCAGACAGTCCCTACCACTGGCAGTCATGAACATTAATTTGTTACGATTTTATATTAATAAAGAATGTTATTCCGTAAACTGTTAGTGTTGGTCCTTCATGGGCGCTAGCAGCTGCCAGCAGCAGGTAACATGAAGTGGCAAGACCTGCTGAGGGGTCCCCCTTATGCTGTTGGAACGTTTCCCTGAACAAGTCAGTTGAATCACCTTCCGATCCAGCAGGACTGTTCAGTGAAGGGTCCTTATAATGGGATGCTGACAGCCTGGTCAGGCACAAGGGCCTCAGCTTTCTTGGGGTGCTGGTAGACAGATCAAATACTAGGGGTCGAGAAAATCTCCCGCCCTTTCAAGTGACAAATGGCATTGCTGAAATATTCAGTATTCAGGTTGTGACATGTTTAATCCTGCAAATTGAAGTGATGAGGAGGGGCTGGCCATGGCCCCAACACATCTTAAAAAAAGACATTCAGAAAACACAACAGGTGTGATTAATGATTTGTTGTGAACCAAGAGGTGAAGTTTTTTTGCCGTTTGATCTACTTGCTTATTTCACAGGGCTGCCCTCCACGTTCTGGCTATCTACTGGTAGCCTGGGTTTACCTTCCTACTGACTTGCCCATCTGCTGCCTGCTCGCTGCTGTCTGCCCGCTATCAGCTATCCTCTGCACCTGCCCAAAATTCACCTTGAAGGGGAATTAGGTTCACCACCTTTATAAAAAGTCCTGGTTTTGAAGCAGGGAGTAGTGGTTTCCTGCACCCTGAGATGCATTGATAGAATCAATGAGAGCAGCATGTCTCCTCGTCTTTCCCCCAGCTATAGCTGTCTTCAGCAAATTTTAAAGATAATAGTAGCAATAATAATAAAACCATCTTTGCATTTGTAACATGATGATTTAAATTATAGTGCAAACAGCACATCCTAGTGCAAATTCTCTGGTTTAAACACCCAGGCACAGCATTTCAAGGGTGCATGCAAATCTCACTCCAGAGGTTTAGATTTCATTTGTGATGGGAGCTGACAGATGTAAGAAATTAGAAGACCTCTTATGACACAGTCAAGTGTCAGACTATTAGCTATGGAAGTCATCTGCCCAAAATGCTGTCTGCTTGTGTATCTCACACACCTGGTGAACATCTGATGAAAAGAGCTCCGGCAGAGGACTGAACAACACCAGATTGCTACGAGCACATTCAGCTAAAAATCTGAGTGCCGCATACAATTGCATAAGCTATTTTTGTTACAGCTCTGTAAGATGTACTTAACAATTCAATTTCAAAAGACATTTTGAAGCATTGAGCAACAAACAATGAGGACCTTTATTTCCTTATTGTTTCATGGAAATGTTTTGTGTTGGAGGTATGTATGGAAAGACTTTGACACATACAATGGAGTCTAAATTGACTTCGTTCAAGAGGCACAACATCAAAATACAAAGCATAAACTTTTTTTTTTTTTTTTATTCTTTAGCATTATGGTCTAAATCCAAAGGATTAATCTTGTTTTATATCAATGTAAATTAAGAGAATTTGACCCAGAGCCACTGTCTTATTACAATATTTATTATTTTGTCCCTGATAAATGTATTAGAAGATATCACTATGAAAGCTCTACTATAATTAGTGTCAAATCCAAGTAAATAAAAGATTATAGTTAACTGACAATAGAGATTTATTTAGTTTGATGTGGCCCTAAATTGAAGCTGTATTAGCTACATGGCCTTGCAGAAACAATGCAATAAGATCTGCTGCATCTGAGAAAAGATCACAGTCAACCTCACACATTTTAGCAAATACGTACAGAAAACATTGGATATGTATGTATGGAGCACTTGTCACTAAACGTTATTAACACAAATATTTTTCTACTGAAGGTAAGAATAGAGAGAGCAAATGATCATGTTCCCTACTATACCTGCTCCTAAAACAAGCCTTTTTAACGTTTTTTTGACTGTAAAAACTACTATAATTTCCTTCTACTTTGTGCAATTTGGTTAAGTATGCTTTTGGCTAGGAAAATAGTTTATCTGTAGGAGTTTGTTAATATTTTCAATTAAAATCATGATACTCAGTGGATCAAAATCCCAATGCAAGTTAAGTCATTAACTTAATTGTTAATGACTTAACAATTGTTAATTTGTTTTTAATTGTTGTCAATTTTTGTTTTTAATTTGCACTTCACGTTTCATAGCATCTTTTCTTAAAGTTTTCTGCTACTGCATTATTTATTATAACATCAAAACTGAAGGAAATTGAGGCTTTCAAAAGCTTTTAGGGAGGAATGTATGGTAATTTCCCCAAGTAGTGCAAGTCACAGTGCAGTCAGTAGTGCAGGTCAAATCCTGCACAACAGTAGTTGTAACTTCCACTGAAAGCAATTGGAAGGGCAAAAGGGAACTTTGGTGAATTCTAAGGATGTGCTACCTTTCAAAGGAGCTCTGATAGAGTAAAGCTGTCTGGATGAGGTGCTCTACAATAAAAAAGGGAAATAGAACACAGGTCTTTCTCTTCTGATAAAGTCAGCAAAGGTCCACTATTTTTTCCTGCGTTCAAGAGAAATCCCCTTATTCTACCAACCAGTGCACAGAAAAATATCCCTGCAGTCTTTCCAACTTTAACTGCTAGCAGTCTAATAAAAATCTTATGGGGATTCCTCTTACTCAGACTTTCTTTCAATTTTACTAAGAATTTACCTATAACAATGTTTTTGGTTGGTTTGTTTTTTCAAGATGACTGTGCAGTTTCAATAGTCAGTATGTAAGATACCAGGTTTTAAATTAGTAGTGAAAGTATTCAGCTATGTCTGATTTTACCCTGTGACTGCAAGATCAACTGACTGTAATCTTTTTCTTCTTTGGTGAAACCAGTCATACATTGATATCTTTATTCCCTACTTTACTTTGGCTGTAAGGCATTTTCATCAGATACTTTAAAGGGTACTAATAGTAGAGTCAAACTCATTTTCATCAAATCATGGGATTTTGGAAATACTGCTAAATAGTTCATCCAATAATAGCTCATCCGTATGAAAAATTAATCTTGACCCTGCTCTGTATCAGAGATACTAGATACTTAATGCTTGCATTGTGTAACGAGAGCTACAGATGTTAACGTTATTTCCTCACTCCTATAACCCCCAATTGGATGTTCAGATACAACCCTTTCAGCTTCAAGATGTACCAGACTACTATCCATCTGTCAAGGCAGAGATTTAACTAAAAATGCATAAGATCTCAGCAACCAAATCATAATTACCCAAATGACTTCCCTATCAATTAGTCATTCCTTTGATCAGCTGGCCACTGCAGACTTGAGTGATCAGTGCTTCTTTCCCTGAAGTAGCCTTTTTTACTGCAGTGCAGACAGACACAAAGACCCTGTTTCAATCATCTTCACGTATAAACCTTCATGCCCCATTGGATGCATGGGGTGATCTCTTTCAGCTACTTGATTGCTAACTTTGTTTGCTAATTTTGCTATATATATGCTCGCACGTAAGATGTAGCAGTCTTGATTGCTGAATTCAAACAAAACACAAAGCTTATTATCCCACTCCTTGATTAACATACTAATGGACGTAAGCAGTACCTTGACTGTTTCCCTATTTCTCTCTTCTCTATAAGCTTTTTCAGACAGTTTCCATGGCTAAGATATAAGCCTGTACATCAGATAGACAAAGATTTGGGCCTATGCTCAGCATCTAGAGAACATCTCTGTTGGGAATAAAATTCATTCCTTCTTGGTTCAGTTCAGCAAATATCTGCTAATCTGCATTCTGATATCTGCTGTGCAATGAGGCTGAAATCTGTAATTGTCCTGTGTGCATCAGAGGGAGATTTATGTTGGGTTTTAGTTGTTTATGAAATATCAGAGATGTATGTAGTTGAAGAAGGGAAATTTGGATGGGCAGTGCCATTAGAATGTATGTAATATTTGCTATAGAGAGTTTGTTATTCTGCTGTTACATATTCTTACTACATGGTGTTTAAACCATCATGAAAATACAGTTCAAAGAGACAAATTAACCAAATTGCTATATTGTGTAGTTTTAGCTGTCACAAGAGGAATTCTTTACAGTTAAGTCTCTGTGAGTAAATAAAAAATTAAGTAGCAAATGGGAAAACACTGCAGAGTCACAACACTAAAATTATGTATTCTTCATTGCTTAAGTCCCTGGAATGCCACCACCTGTAAAACTAGAACTGTTTAAACAAGCATCAGACTATGAATAAGCACACTGGTTTACCTGGTGGGGGAAAGGGATGATTCTGTTTAATGATGAAAGCATTTCCTTAATGTGGTGTTGGCTGCTGGGGATCGATCAGAAATTGTCAGCTCTGAGGAAAGGTGCTGTGTTATAAAAAGCTTCTTGGAGATGAAAGGCACAGTTTCTTACGGATGGCAATGCTGAAGCTAGATGGCCACCAAGACAGGTTTTATATATTATCACAGCTAAGTTTAGGAGGTGATGGTACTTCCTCTTAATATAGCAGCATTCTAACAAGACCTCACCATGCATGCCACTATCGATCACTCTTAGCAGTACAGTAAGTTTTCACAGGGTGTCCTGATGGGTGTTGGATCTCAGCAGAATACTTCATATGTCTGAGAAGGACTTGATGACTAGATTCCTTCTTGTCTGTTTATGTGAAGTGATAAACGGAATGTAATACTGGTTTCAACCAGCTTATGTCACACAGAATTTACATACTGAGTTTCTTCTTAAAGGCCTAGAATTTACATTTTGATTGTAAAAAATATTTGTGCTTTGTAGTCATTTCTATGTTGTTTTTTTTTTTTTCCTTGAAAATATTGATAATAACCTTTCAACACAATTACTTGTTTTCTTTTAATTGGGATTTGGATTTGTGCAATATAACATAAGAGAGAGATAAGAATTTACAGTTTTAAATAGGGAAAGCAAAAGCATTTACTGAGAAGATTTTGTTAAAAGGGAGCTGGAAAATCACAAACAAGCGATTGTAACTTTTGTAAAAGAGACTCTATGGGAGAAATTATGAGTAGCTGAAAAACAGGATTTTGGCATAATTCCCACTGATTTTCATGATAGCAAGTTTAATTCTTAGCATTTTATTTTCAAAGATTTTACAAATATTAATGGAGCACTGCACAACATCCTCCTGGAGGATCTGCAAGTTAACAGTTTGCATGAGCAGATATCCCAGGACTGCAGTTAAATCTCTGACACTACTGATCTCATCTTGGACTTGGAAAACAGACTTTCCCCTTCACAGCTTGTATCTTGCTCAGAAGCACAGAACCATTACCCTTCTATAAACTTTTCCTCACCTGTGTAGTTCATTCAGTTTGATTTGCAGTTAATCTTTCCGCTCTGCTTCTCATGCTCATCATAGGCATGGCATGCTACTAGAGGCAATCGTGTAAGGTCTGTACAGTTCTGAAACTTGACAGTTGTAAGGCAAACACGACAAACTGTCACTCTTTAATAGCACCAGGTCTATTACTGCAATTGCAGCAGAGCCTGTTCATAAAACAAGCTGATTCTCTTTGTATGCTCATAGTTAATACTGAGATATATTATGTGCTGTCAGTTGAATTCAGCTGATATTTTTAATGCTTCTTCGGTTTTTATCATGCCACAGCAGTCTACAAACAGACATGTATAGATCCCTAAACAAAGACAGCCACCAGAGACATCAAATACACATTTGACTCTTCGTGTAGGAGAGAAATAACTGATTCTAAGCCATTAAAGCTGCAGGAAGTTGTATTCACTTTAACACCTCAAGACATGTAAAAACAGTTGAAAAATAGCTGCAGGCCATTCAAGAAGTTTGATGATTGGCAAAGTCCTAGAGGTGGCTGTAAACTGTGGTTAGACAGAGAGACCAGGGACACCGTATTGGTCCTGTCTTTCCTTTCATGCTGTGGAGTGAAAAGATAGAAATAAGTTGGAGGGAAGAGGCAGAAGAACTGTGTGCCTGCATTTTGCAGTAGACAGGAAAAAACCTAGGATAGGTATTGTGGGAGGATGTGGGGTTAGTACTCAGCCAACCAGAGAAAGGAATGAATATAAGCTGTTAAACAAAACACCGTTGGAGGATTGGAGGGATTAAGGGCAGGAATCAGTAAGAAGAGCTGCTGCTGTTGAATTCTCAAAGTAAGGCAAGAATGCAGGAGCCTCCTGGAAAGGGAGAAACACAGGGTTCAACTATGGGAAACAGTGCAAAGACCAAGAAAGTAGCAAGTCAGGAAGTTAAAATATCCTTATTCACCAAGCACCAAGAGAAAAAGTGCTGTTTCATAAGCATAAATTATATTAAAGAATGGAGTAGTATCATGTGTCTTCATCCATCCTACAAAAAATGCCGGGTTGCTATCATCTTCCCTGAAACCCTTTCCCTTTCTTGTGCTTAGCCAAGCTTTCTTTCCAGACCTGCTCTGCTACTATCCTTTCTTCCCAAGTCTGCTTTTCCCCATATGTGCTCTCCAGCTCCCTGCCTGCTTCCCTGAATGCTCCCCAAAGCCCCGCTTGTTCCCTCACTGTTTACCCTGATAGGCAGGAAGCCTGTAGCCCTGGGTGCTGTACCTCCTCTGTGCCATCCCTGTGCTCATTGAAAAGTGGAATACACGAGGTGATCACCAAGCTCTCTGGGAGAAGCCAGGAAGGGAGTTTTTTCACAGCTTCGCTATTAGTGGAGGCAGGAAATAAGTTTCTCACCTGCCAAGTGAGTGATTTTCACAAATCTTGTCAGAATTTAGTACCTTCAGTTTGGTTGAAATAGGCCAACAGCTTCAAAAATTATAAACTGACTGTTCAAGTGGAAAAAACACTTTAAAAATGTATCTGTGTTTTAAAGAGGAATGTTCTTCTTTTTTAAACATTATTCCTAAATTCTTCATTATTGTGAGTGCATAACTGTACATACAATGTCTTCCTTTCAGGTTGAATTCCCACTCTGAATTATGCATGAACAAAAAGGAATGTCTGATGACTTTGCCGTGAAAAAATGTCATGTCAAGTCCCAGCATTTCTCTTGAATATTTTTATACAGGACTTCTGATTTTGGACGTCATGAGATCGTAACATGAAATATAACATTTGCTTTGACAGCTATGTTATTAGAGAGGACAAGAGAATCTCGGGGGGACTTCAGGCCAGGAGGAGGTTGACCTGCACAGCAGATGATGCTGACTTTATATCCAATAGAGATCAGTGTAAGATATACATCATACTCGTATATACACCTGGGTGTATGTATGGGTGTATATGAATATATACTAATTTAGTACCACACAGAAGCTTGCCCAGCTGAACAGCACAACTGGAGCAGATAAATGCATTGAAGTCTGCAGAATTTCTGTCTGTTGGCAGATTATTTTTAAACCACCCCCTGTACTCCCACAGCACAGTTTAGCTTCATGGACACTTGCTGCACCTGCTAACAGACACAGAGGAGATGGATGCCAATTGTTTTACTGTTCCTCCTCTTAAGCACTGCACATAATTATATGTGGCTCCTGCATCCTCTATCAGTGCGGCTGCTGCTTTCTCCTACATGTCAGTGTCACCTGGTCCCATGGGGAGCTGACAGACAGTAATGGCCTGCCTAAGAGGAAAGGCAAAAAAGAGAAGGTGAATGTGAAAAAATAATAATAAAAAAGAAGGCATAAGGATAGTCACACGTATATTTACAGTCTTACAAGAGCTTATTTGCATTACTGCCCGAAAGGATAATACAACCACTTCCTCTCCTCTGTTGATAATTACATTTCATGCAGTTTCTTCCATGTCTTTCAAACCAGCTAAGAAGGACAGGGAACAAGGTCACTTTTTCCTTGGCCAAGAGAAAAGCTGATGCACAGAGCTTCTGGCTGGCTCCTGCCTGCAGACAGAATACTCTAAATCTGCAGTGCATGCACTTTCCCAAGAGATGGGAAACTTAACAACTGTTATGCATTTGCAATCTTTAATACAAGGCTTTAGCAAGATGCACTGAATGCGACAATTCCAGAGCCCTGAATTATACAAAGGAGTCTCAAGTCTATGTTCAGATTTGTGTGTAAATGGAATTACATACTGAATTATTGCTGCCTACCTGTTTTCTAACAGAATCAAAGTGTGAAAAAAAAAAAAAAAAAAGAAGCGCTGGAGTGCTGCTGTTTTATCTCAGAAAACATTTCAAAACCTATTAGTTTAAGTAGTCATTCCCATTCAGCTGTTACAGAAAATGGATGGGCCTGGGGTTCCCTGCTGAAGGTATTATTCCCTTGGGGGTAGATGTTGATATGTTGATATTGTACTCTTTATTTTGTTCGTACTAGAAGAAAAAAAACCTCCAGCACCAAGATGAATTCTTAATTGTAAATATGCAGAAGAAAAATACTAAATTCTAAGTTATTGTTATTCACACAAATGTAAACCTTGTGCTAATAATATCCTTGGGACCCTTCTGAGCAAAGAAGCTCAGAGTGGTCATGGCTTCAGCCAAGATCTTGGTTGTTTCTTTACTTTTGAAGGTCATTATCATTAGTACTCACATAGAACCAAAGCTGAGCGGAAACTGGAGACTTACAGTGACGTTACTACTCTGTGAAATTTCACACAAAAAAACCCCAAACCGGTTAAAAATCCCACCCCATCCCGTCCCCCCAAACAGTACTACTGAAGGGCATATTGGTTTTAAATGGAGGCAAATGGGTTTTTAGTTTCACTGAGGACAGCATAGGTAACATTTGCTGCACTTGACCATGCTGGAATAAGCAATGGAAGAGCCTTTTTTCTCAACTCTGTGGTTCTGCATTTCATATTACCACCTTCTGTTGCTACACAACATGTTTCTGTTTATAAGAATCAAGTAACATAGCTGTTATGTTCCTACTAATTGCAACCCACAGCTGTTTATATATTTATGCCTAAGTCCTTCTTGGCTTTTATTCAGTCTTTCTAAGAAAAAACTTAATTATTCCTATAAGGACATAAATGTAAAAAGCAGTTTGCAAATACAAAACACATATCCATGGTAATCATTGCCATTCTGTTTTAATCCTTAGCACTGTGAATTTCCACCAGCACAGTCTGTAGTGATATTCCCATGAATTACATTTGTATTACTCACTGAATTATTAGCAAAAATAGTGTTAGATTAGTCCTATTGAGCTCTACATAATATGAATCTGTGGTAGAATTTAAGAAACCAAAGTTAGGATAATTTTGGCTGAGTGATAAGACATTTTTAAAAGTTGGTGGCAACACAATTCAGGACAGCATGTTTGTTAGAATACAAATTGCAGAATGCTGATAACTTTTTAAAATTATCAATAAAATACTGCACTTTCCTTCTGCTTCTCTGTCACACAAATATTAGTTATCTTGGTCTTTATAAGCCACCCAGGAGAATTGCTTTTAGATGAAAGAATTAAAATATACCTCATTTGTTGAGATTTATAAGCCACAGGCCTCTTGTAAGAAAGTGTACTACCATGCAATGATAGTTGTATAGTCCTGTGCAGATATAACTGTTTTCCAGATCAGGCTGTAAATTCACACAGAGGGCAGGAGTGGCAACTGTTTTTCATTCATGTGTCATTCTGTTGTCTTTCCCATCATTTCAATTCAGCCTAAATTCTTTTTGTACATACACTGTAAGGGCACATTTGAGGGGATGAAGGCACGGACCCAGAGCATCTTCATGCAGTGAATCGCTTTATTGCCTACTGCTCTAACTTTTTATACCATTCTAACAACAGTTATTTTTAGCCTATTGCTCTAGCTTTTATACCATTCTATTTGTAGCCTATCATGTTTAGTTCCCGACTTATAGTTTGTTTGTTAACACTGCTTGCTTTCTCACAGCCAGTCCCAGAGTAGCCAGTCTCTTACCTTTATGCTCTCTCCTCCTCAGCCAGCTGGGTTGCTCTGCTTGATTGTACTTTGTTTCTTCTTTAACTCTTTCTTCTCCAGCCAAGCAGTTACTTCTCTTTGGCAATAATCAAATAGTTTCCATTGTCTCCCACATTTCCCCCTTCTTTATTTATCTGCAAAAGCGCAAGGTTCTTATATAACTGTGTTTCCATAACCTGATTCATACTTCATTTGATTGATCATTGATCACAAGAAAAAAGACAAGGAAGACATAAGGCAATCATTAATACAGCAATTAGAGCTATTGAAATAAAACCCTGTGATATTTTTGACCTATGATCCAAAATTCCCGAACCATGAAAACAGGCAAAAAGTGTTCCACCCCTGATTTAGCTGCAAGTCTTTGTTTAGATCTTTCAATTTTTTAATACTCTTATGAATCGATTTTGAGTGGTTGC
>NW_009926850.1:0-827 GCF_000696875.1 Nestor notabilis
TTGAGGCCCCGCACCGAGAGTTCTGCACCGCACACACCGCTGCGGCCGGGGCTCTACCCCAACAGCTTGTAACTGAACCCGCTTCGAGCCTCCGTTATCTGAGCGCTGCACCGAAGCTGCGTCCTGAGGTGCACCTGAAGGGTACACGTCTATCCGCTGTGTCCTGAGGTGATGCTCCATGAACCCCTGAGCTCAGGCGCGTTCGCACCCATTGGCCGGAGCAGCATCCACACTGACGGGACAGGAGGAGGAAGGTTTTGTGAAGGGCAAGTGAAGGAAAGTTTAATCCCAGCCTGGTTTGGGTTGAAGGGACCTTCATCCAGCTCCAACCCCCTGCCACGGGCAGGGGCACCTTCCACTAGAGCAGGTTGCTCCAAGCCCCTGTGTCCAACCTGGCCTTGAACACTGCCAGGGATGGGGCAGCCACAGATGTTTCCCAAACATTTCCCCAAACTGCTTTTCAACAGGGGTCAAACAAAATCCATCTTTTCTAAGGAACAGTTCACAGACGAAACCAAACCTTTTAAGCAGCATTAAGACACAACGAGAGCTCAACCTCCCCAGCAGATGAAGTGCAAGGAGGGTTCCAGAGAGCTCAGGGTCCTCCAGCCACTTCACAGCAACGCTCCCTGTGATGCTCACACCCAACACGCAGAACTAAGGAACCAGCTGCCCAAATGTTGCCCCAGAAGTCTGAAGTTTTGAGTGAACACAAGTGCCCGAACCAGGAAGCACAAACCAACGTACGGCAGCACTTCTGCTCTGTTTGCTACTCTTTTTCCTCTTAAATTTGTTTGTAAAGTAGCGAGTAAAGTTTAACACAAACT
>NW_009926850.1:856-3734 GCF_000696875.1 Nestor notabilis
AAAGTACGGGTGAAATTTAACCCCAACCCCCCCCCCCCCCCCCAACTTGTGCTTTCCCAGCCCCGGGTCTTGTGCTAGCAGGTCCTCGAACTGTTCCACGGGGTTTGCCTGGCAGAGCAACACTCACCGTTCATCAACAGAAACCAGGGGTTAAGAACTGATGAAACTGGACCTGGGAAAAGGGATAGCTTCAATCTTCGTGTCTCAGAAAAATAAAACCCAGAAGTCATCCGAATTTCTACCCCAGCCCAGGCCCGAATCAACTTGTCAGCATCTAAAAGGAGGTTACTCTCCCATGTTTCAATTTGATTTTTGCACCTTCTACTTCCTTGTTCTGATGTGAAACCAAGGCCACAAAAATATACCTAAAATACCTCTGCAGATGTGGGCGGAGCAGAGGGATGAAGCAGGACTGACATACCCAGCTAACCGCACCACAGTCCCAGTCCCTCTGAAATCCATCTAAGGACGACTCCTTGCATTGCTTGGGCTGCAATTTAGCGCCTGAATATCTGGATCCAACTGAAACCAGCCCTTAGTGTCCCTAACGCAGGTGCAGCAGCACTAGTGGTTATTTGTCAGTCTACTTCGAGGGGACCAGTTGCTCTGAGTTTTGCTGCAAACGTGAGGATTTAACTCCTCTCATTAAAAAAACTCCTTGCATTGCTTGGGCAATTTAGCGCCTGAATATCTGGATCCAACTGAAACCAGCCCGTGGTGTCCCTAGCGCAGGTGCAGCAGCACTAGTGGTTATTTGTCAGTCTACTTCGAGGGGACCAGTTGCTCTGAGTTTTGCTGCAAACGTGAGGATTTAACTCCTCTCATTAAAAAAGAAAGTTCTCTTCCAATTGAACCTTGGACATATTTGCTCATAGGAGTGCACTTTACAGTTAGAAAATGTAAAAAACAAACGGCTCAGACATTTTTATAGACATAAAAGGGAAAGCCAAGTTGGTTAGTGGTTTCAGATGCTTTTGATTTGAAAATCAAGAAGGGCTTCATTTATAAATTGAACTTGTACTGGCTGCTAATCCTGAAGGCAGACAAAGGCCTTTGGCTCTACTTGAAGAAGGAGAAAAAATGCGTTTTTTGAAGATAAATTATTTCATTTGGAAAAATGAGTGCTGTGGTTGGACAGAACCTTTAGTTTGTAACAAAACTCACAGAAAGTCCTATAGGTGACACTTCTATAGCTGCAATGGATTGTGTTGTAGGGACACCACCGCTTCCCTGGCACCTCACACCGGGCATGAGCAACTGTTAGTCTGCACCTTGCTTTAATATTAGAACTCTGTACACAGGGCATGTGCTGATACGGTCGGGATGGTATTTCTGGTACAAAATGGTGAATTGCTTTAAAAGGTCAGGTCAGAAGGCAGGGATAAACAAACGGGACCGAACCACTTACGCCTAAGGGAAGCTGGACACTAGCTTCTCCATGTCTTCCTTACTGAATTCCCCTCATCCCGATGCGCTCCCTGCAGGACAAGTCTGCTACCTGCTGAGCTCAGCTCGCTCATTCATCATCCTGCAGAGTATGAAAACTGAGACACAATGCCAGCTCCGCACCCAGCGACGCACACCACTGTAAATGCTCGGACAATGAGCAGTGCCACCACCCAACAGGCCCAGAACATCTTGTTTCTGTCTTCAGCGCTTCACGCTTGCCTCGCAAAACATCACTGTATTTGCAGGGATGCTCCTTCAGCATTCCTCAGCCTACTGTCATAGCACCTAGGAAACTCAGCCAAGGACTGGCACCTTGCGGTAAGTGCCAAGTAGTCGAGTGATACTGAAAACAGGTCCTATTTCAAGGAATCAGTATGTCGAGAATGAAGACGACTCCGAAGTTAGATGCAGCAAAGGAACAGGGAAGAGTGCGAGGTGGGAAGAGATGAAGCAGCCATCCCAGGGTTTGCTGCTCCTGGGCTCATCACAGGATTCACGACAGGGGATCCCACTCAGCAGATTCCCAGGGATCAAGGCAAACTCACAGACTGATCAGACAAAACACCAATGGGCACAAGGCGGTTTGAAATGACGGGAAAACTTCAGCCTGTGTCCCACGAAACACAGAGCACTGGCTCCTATTACTGTGTGTTCCCCCACAGAACACCGAACGCATTCGTCCGAGTACAGACTCCACTACCGTAATTCCCTGAAACAATTCCTGGCTCACTCTCTCGGTTCTGGCTTCTGGTATCCAACCTCATCCTCCTTTGCCTTCTGTTTAAATCCTCCTCTCTCCGACGGAAAAGAGAAGCAAGGCTCTGGTACTGGTGGGCTGCCTCCCCCCAGCTTCCCTCGCTGAGATCAGGGCCTGTTATCGCCCGGCGGCAGCACTGTTTGCTGTCTCCTGGAATTGTTTCTGCTCAAGGCGCAGGTTTTTTTCTTTAGGGGGTGGTGGTGGCGTTTTGTAATTTATAGCAAAATAAGAACAATTTCTTACGACACAAACCTCCCTGGTATTACACACAGCCCTTATTTAGCTGCATTTAAAAAGCTGAGGGAAAGCTGCTCACTTTTCGTACGCAGGAAGAGAGGGACAGCAGATCTAACCATAGAGCTGTTTTGCTTAACACCTTCCATATGCCACATATCAATCCTTAACTTCCTATAAAGGGTAAGTAACACTCACTTCGATTATCCACACTTGTTTGGGGAGTTCAGAGGTGACAGCTTCTCTGCCAGACTCTCACCTCCTGCCCCAGCCTGTCTGCGGTTACTCTGCACCATCCCTGGGAGCGGGACCGGGGTGGTTCTGTGCTGGGGGCAGACCATGCCCTCCCACACCACGGAGCACAGACATAAAGCTGGTGAGTTCCAAGCGCTCACCCCAGGTGGGTGTCGCAGACACTTGTCCGCAGGACTCGGTACA
>NW_009926850.1:3761-4472 GCF_000696875.1 Nestor notabilis
AGGCGTCATGAATGACAGGCGGGTCGCCACCAGCCTGTGCCAGCTGACAGCACCGCAGAGGCTGACCTGCTTGTGTAGTATCAAAACCTTCGTCCTGAAATCTCATTTCCCTGGTTGCAAAAGAGCCTTTTTCCTACTCCTGTCCCTCCCAGGAACACGAGACTTCAGCCACGCTCCTCAAGCGTCAGGTGCCCTGTAACCGCTCGCTCCCATTAAAAAGGCTGCTGGTTTTCTTCCCTTTCCTCCTCCATGCTGGGAAAAATCCCTGCTCAGGCCCCGCTCCTCCGGGACCCTTCACGGCGGGAATGCCCCGCGATGCTCCCTGGCCACGCGGCCGCCCTGCCCGTCCCAGCGCTGCCTCCTGCAGCCCAGCAGAATCAACCCTCGTTCCCCAGCGTGTCCGTCACCTCCTGTCACCTCAATGTCTCGTTCTACCCAACCACTTTGATCTGACCACAGTTACCCCAAATAAAACAACCGCTTCCTGGGGGCCCCGACCTCAGGCTGCGCCACAAACCGGCGCTTTATGCGCTTCCAGGTCCTACAGACCGGTGGGAGACCAGCAGCGGGCTCACTGCTCACCGGAGCTCAGCACCCACCCGGTCCGCAGCCAGGGCGCCCATGCAGAAACCCTTGAGCCCTTCATAAAGGAGCCGAGCACAAAATTCCCCATGTGGCTCGATTGTCTTTAAACCACTTCAGAGCCTCACC
>NW_009926850.1:4527-42731 GCF_000696875.1 Nestor notabilis
GGTTAAGTTTTTACAAATGGGCCCAGATGACATTTAGAATTGATCTGTTGGGAATAAACAGGGACATGAAGAAGCTCCTCTGCCACAGGGGCTCAGGTACCAAAGGAGATCCACCACCCTGCTCTAGGTCTCACTGTACAAACCTCAAAAGCAGACCAGGATTTAAAAGCAGCTTGTCTGAGAATTTTCCAGCCATCTCCAAGGATGTTTGACAAATTCCAGCAAAACACGGGACTAAAGAAGAACTCTTGATTCAACAGAGGAAAACCTGACCTATGTTTTAATTCTCAAAACCCCCAGTATTATTTTAATCCTCCAAAGTCCATTAACATGGGCTTAATGGTTTATTGAAGGTTTTGCTTTTATGCTGTTTTCTCATGACCGTACATAAGTTTCCTACTGATATAAAAGCACCAAGAAAACCTAAACAACTGGTCCCGAGGTACGTCTTGCTCACCTCCACCTCTGAAGGAGTAGTTAATCTAACAAGTTTGGAGCTCTTGCAACCTCTTTGGTTGCAAAACCACCTCAGAGTCCTCAGGGCTTTACAGGGGCAGGTTTGGGGGTTAGAAGCCGATGGGGTACCATTTACAACCTGACCTTTAGAGAGATGCAGCAGAACTCTGAGCACGGCCTTGCTGGAAGCTTCTGCTGTCTGCACCCATCTGAGAAGATAGCTGCACCCATCTGGGGCTAACACAAAACCCCAGCAGCCATCAGCGCCCGGGCAGTGCGTTCTTCTCTCTAGTAAGTGCAGTGTTTTTCCACTCACGGTTGAGGGTCCAAAGCCACAGAACAAACCATGCATCTCACAGGATTCTTGTAATGGCTTTTAAACCTTACATCGTGGGCTGTTTATGGCGCAGTTGCATTTGCTTTAGAGATTTGTTTTAATGCTGTTGGTGTTATTTAGAGAGATATTAAACTCAAACAGCTTTATGGTTGCTAATAAACATCTATTACCATTACAGACATTCTGATATAAAAGCCTCATACAGGTGCTTTCTCTGAACTACGCAGATTTGATTGATTAGGCCACAGTAGTTTATTTTACACTTCAGTGGTCACTAAATCTATCATTAAGATTAAAAATCACAGTTTGTGCAGTCTGGGAATAACTTCACACTCTGGCTGTAAAGTAAAAGTCACTTTACCAAATTCTGGGGAGAAAAACCCACAACACACAGGTTAAAAGAAAAGTTTCGTAACACCTTATTTAGTTCTGTTCAGAAGATGAATCTCTCTAACGGGCATCATGCATCCTGTCAAGCCAGTGCTGCTCCCACCATTTCTATTCCTGCACTGCAGACATTCTCTCTTGCAAGACACAAGAATTTCTATTAATTAGCACCATCGTTTGGTCCATGTCCTGCAGAGTAAGGCAAGAAACGAGGATTTAAGATACGTCCCTTTTTTGCAATGAACCGATCACAGCAAGGCCTGCTGCAGGGAGTAAGCCACACGTGCTTAGCAGACTGTAGCGAGTAGATACTAGAGAAACTTCTTCCAACCAAAGGTCCCTTCTGACCCAAACCATTCTATGATGCTGAAGTTCTAACTAAAGAGATTCTTCAGCTCCAGCATCGAATGTAATCAAGGCCTAATTACAACACAATACAGGCTTCCAGCTCGGGACCCACGCCTTGAAGTGATGTACTTGAATTCGTGTTCTTTTTCCCCAGTCCCTTTCCCAGCGTGTTGCTGAGAGCAGGACGGGCAATTTCTCTCATAATTCTTCATTTATGAAAGAACTGCCCAGGTCATGGATTGGTAAGAAGATACTTTGAGACTTACTAAAAAGGAAACAGTCATCATTTCAGTCGCCTGAAGTTAGTGCAAGGCTGGCGCTGAGTCCTCATGGTACTTGCAGTAACAGTCCCAAGAGGAATGACATCCTGGGGACCCTTGGGATCCACTCAGCACAGCAGAAGTGTAAAGGTGTGAGACACATGAGTCTGCCAGCTCTGAACAGGAGGCCTCCTGCTCTTCCTGAGGCAGCGAATGCTGCTGCCTTCGAAAACAGGACAAAGAAGAGAGACATGACCGTGCTACAGTGCCTTGGAGACCCTGCACCACCCTGCTACGCCCCTGGATTTTAATTAGTAAAAACCTAAGTGAAGAATATCTGCAGATCAGTTCTAAGGTGGTGCGCGTCTCTCTCTTTTCCTACACGCAGAGACACAAACAGACCCTACATCATCACGAGGCACACAAGGCTTTAAGATGAGTTTGCTCTAGTCAGTATTCTGGGCAGCACAGAGAGCACCATCACGTGTGCTACACGACAGGCGTCTCCTCATTGCTTGTGACGCTGCTCTTTCCTTGCACTGATGGTTTTGACCCGCTCCTGTCTGGAGCAGGGGCACTGAGCTGGGGAAGCAGCACAACCTGACGTGCGTCTGAAGGAGCAGCTTTCAGAAAAGGAAGGTGGCGACTTTAAGCGTGACATTTGCACCAACGGTGCCGACTCAAATACAGCGTCATTTATTACTGTCTCCTGCATTAGCTGCACCACGGTGCCCACCGGCTCCGGCTCTATCCCCCGCCGCGCCGCAGAGCTCTGGCTTCCCTGCCTGCCTGCCTAACAGTGCTCCGACAGTGACCACCAGGGAGAAGGTTGATAAATGGCCAGTTTATAATGCTGTCATGCCAATTTTGTCCTATGGGAAATGTGTGTCTCTCTCAAAACAGCTTATTACCAACCTGTGGCTGAGGCAATGATCAATCAAACTGATCAGATATGGCAAACATGGTAACTGATATAAAGAAGATTTCTTACTACACAGTTTGAGGTTAACATGACAAATGATAGAGTGAGAAAGAATAACTTACAGAGGGGAAATCAGCCCATTAAATGCTGAACTTAAAAGCAGCTTTGGGAAGCAGAGTTAACAACAATTCCTTTTAACATGCACTCGTATTCCCCGTTCATTGAGGGACCCTGAATGCATTCCTTGCAAACTCCGTGTATAATCCAGAAGGAATGTTTTTTAAACATAGGGTCGGATTGTAAAGAGAAATTTAAACCACATCTGCAGCGCTCGGATACGCTGCACTCCCCACTCAGCCACTGCCTGATCCGTTCAGTCTCAACCAGCATTTTCACACCTCGCACTGCAGGTTCTCCACTGGCCAAATGGAGGTGAAGGACCTCACCTTTTACAGCACACTCTGTCCCTTCCACTGGTGTCCCTGGAGCCGGGACTGCAGGGCAAGGCCCAGAACACATCCCACAGCTCAAAGCAACCTGTATGTCACCTTAGGCAGACTGTCTCCCTCAGATGCTCATGTACAATAGGTTGGGACTGTCACATATGAAGAATGCACAGTCTGCCTAACATGGCAAAGCAATGACACGACTGCAGAGGAAGAGCCCAGAGCAGACATACATCCCACCGTGCCAAAATCCCAAAACATTCTGAGATACTCCGCTGTCTGTCAGAGCAGAGCTATCTGAGAACGATACCTTTCCCAGAACTTCATCTTCTTGCCTTCAAAACCTTTGTGAGAGAGTGGGGACATACTCTCATACGTTGTCCATAACCCAGCTGTAAAGCAGTGGCTTTTCTAAACACACACATACACGTTGTGAAACAAGATCTAACCATGGCTTGGTTTTGCCCCTTTTTCACTAGCTTCCTCTGAATGGTCAGTAATCAAACGCCTTTTTAGCTTCACCGGTCGCAGAGTTCTGGGACAAGTGTGGCAGCGCCGGGTGCAGAACTGGACCCATCACCTTTCTGGGTCTGGAAGGGGGAGCATCCCTCGCAGTACCAGCGCACACTTCTGTAGTTCTGGCTCTTGGAGAGCTGTTACAGAGGCTGTTGAGCCTCTGGCGAACATCTGATATTATTCACTTGACTGAGTTTGTGAAAACGAAGCCTTATTTGCCAGCAAAATTAATGAGAAAAGAGTCTTCAATGAGACAATAATTAATGGCTTCCGCAGCAGCCAGCACGAACAGTGAAACTCCTCTGACTGCATCCGTCACAGTAAAGGCAAATATCAGGGAAAAAAGGCGTGGATTTATTTCCACAAACATGGTTAGTTCAAGATCGGGTTCTTGGCTGGGTATTTTATTCTATGAAACCCTTCCAAATGTGATGAAGGTTGAAATAAATGGGCCTTTGTCCCCTCACTGTACCATTTAATGACAGTGACACAGAATTGTACTCGGTGGCTACACGCCAGAGATCCCCTGATATAAACATCTCACAACGTATTTTAAATTTTGTGCTCCATGGAAAACTGAGACACGTGCAAAGACGTTTATAGATGTATTTATCCAGCGTTACCAAGCCTTACTTTATAGAAAGGTAAGAGAGAGCTGCAAAACCGTACCCTTTTCCTTGAATCCCGGCTCTAATCTGGTCATAAACACCAACTCTATGCCTTTCACACGCAGAAATCGGCACACAGAATAGCCAGAAATGCCCCAGACAATAAAACTACGTATAATGGCTACCAAACTCAGTTCTTCTCCCCCTTCTTTTTTTTAACAGATAGGTTTTAGACTCTATAATAATCATGCAGCTAAGATACAAGGTCTCTTGTTGGCAATAACCTACATGACATGACTTAGAAGGCAGGTGTTACTGTAATTAGCTATTGTTTGACTATCAAAAGTCAGAGCTGATTAAAGCCACTAAGTACAAGTGCACTATTTTATTTCAAAGAATATTATGAACTGCATGCTGGGACTCTTTCACTGCGGACCTACCTTCCGGAGTCTGCTAAGAGCCCATGCCAGCAGTAATCAAAACTAAAATCTGCATAAACCTTCAGGGTTTTAATTCAAGCAGAGCCCTTTCATTAGAAATATGTTACTTTATGAAATCTGGTCGCCAGCAAGGGGAGAAAAATGTGACTTCTTAAGAAAAGTGAATGGCATCTCTTTAGTGATTAACCCAAGATTAATGGAGGCTCCTACTGCTAGGCCTAAGTCCATTTTATTGCTAATTCATTTAGGTACTATTTCAGATGTACTTGATGAAAGTCACCTGCTAAGAAGTCATGTTTTGGCAAGCAAGGATAGCCATTATGGTCAAATCCCAAATAGAATTTTTATTAAAGAAGCTTTGAAAAGTGTCTTGTATTAGTCTTTCAGAGACATACTATTTAATGTACTCAATTAGTTAAAAATTTGGGGCCCAAGTCCCTAATCAAACATTCATAAAGCTGCTTTTTTTCATTTTATTTTTTTGTCTCCATGCATCTCTAATGTTCCAGGTAGGATGAACACTGTACTGAACAGGGACATTTATATACAGACAAAGCAGCAATGCTGAGACTTACCCAGAAGTGGGTGGGATTTGGGTAAGTGCACGGCTGGAGATGGGAAATGTTGGCTTGGCAGAGCATCTCTTTGTTCCCTGTGAGACCATGAGGAGTGGGGACTTATGCAAATCCCATGTTCTTAAACTGAACATAATCATTCAGCTTTGGCTTCTGTGCACATTTATAACAGGAGGTTTGATCTCCAAACACAAATCATTTGAGTTTTCGCATTTGCTGCATTTTGTTCTTTTTAGACATCAGACTTTAGGAGATTTAATGATTAGGGAGCCCAGAAAACTGCTTTTGGCACCTATCCTATATGTAGAAGATACATTCCATACAGACAAAACATGTCCATATCCCACCCACAGCTCAGCCCCTGGCTGCAGGCTGGCTGTAGTTCGATTCATGGAAGGGGGGTAAGCCTTCCTTCCCTGTACCATTCAGACACGAACACCGGGACAGCCACTCGCCCTGCAGAGAACAAAGCGAATTCCAGAGGTAGTTCTGGAGATCACAGTTTCGACTTCACACGCAATTGTTCCCGTCTTCAAAAAAAGGACCTGAGTTCAAAGGAGGGTAAAGAACACTCACAGGAAGATCATAGAATCATAGAATAGTTTGGGTTGGAAGGCACCTTTCAAAGGTCATCTAGTCTGTGCCCCTCTTGCTCAGGTCTCACCTGCCAGGCATATTCAGTGACAGAACGTTTCCTAAAGGCTACAGCTACTGAGTTATTGACAACCATCACTGACAGCCAGCGCACACCTAGGCTGTTCCCACCTTTCTGGCCACACGTACTTGCACATCCATAAAGCAGAGGCCTGAGAAGTCCCACTCGACAGCCTGCATGGCCCCGCTTCCTATCTGCGGACAGCGAGACCGTTTCAGTGACAGGAAGTGGCAAATCAACCCAACAACGTCTAGTTTGGGAACTGCAGCTCGTTTTCCTGAGCTGGTTCCACGTGCGGTGATGGCTGCCATCGGAAAACGGTGTCTTCGCGTTACTTCCAGCAGTGAGGGTTTAGCAGACCCCAGGGATGGACTGATCTTGCCCAGGGCAGGGAAGTGATCTCCAATCTCCCTTCAGCACAAGGCTCTAATTTTAAGGAAGATCTCCCAAGACGCCTTTCCTAGCAGCCTGCTCCTTCACAATACTCTCTGATCGGGGTTACTAGCAATATGCTAACTTTTATCCTCTCCTGATGCTACAGAGCTGAAGATCTCTTCAAGCACAGCAAGGTGGAGGTGACACAGGATTTCCTCTTTGTTACCTTTACGAGTGTTCTCTATTTCCAGGCAACAAGGTGGTTCACAAACCTCTTTTTTTAAAAATAAAAATAAAATTAAAAAAAAAAAAAAGAAGAAGAAAAAAGAAGGTTTCCAAAATATTTACTGGAATCGACAAGAGCCACGGAGCCAGGGAGACTGAAAGGTGCCATGCTCAGGCACCTGCTGTGACCTCCCTCAGCCTTTCCCGCAGCCCCACTGCAGATGGGTGGCTGCCCACGTTCACACAGCGAGGAGGTCTCCAACACCAAACCAGCAATATTGAGAACTACCCGAAACAGCAGCACCCTCCGTGGCAGGGTTCTTCTCCACGGATAGTGTACAAACACCAGCAGAGATCTCTCAAATGCTTCACTGAAGGGAACGTACCACGAAAAGAGCCGCTATGTGTGATAACAAAGTTAACCTAATCTGTTCCCTCTTGTGTGCTGGGGCACTCATACATGCAAATCTTGTCTTGTTCAACTGTGTTTGTTCACCTCCACAGTCCTTGGGTGATTCAAATCTGTGTCTTACTATCCTCTAATACCCTTGTCTAACAGTTCTTTTTAAATGCATGTGTTAATTATCTTGCCACTGCTGTAATTTCTCCCTGTAGTCCATTAATTAAGAGGTCACAATCTAAGAGCATGTTTACCCAATAAGCTTTCTTTTTTAATTATCCTAATTGCTTGGATCCTGACAAAGCCTCTATCCCTCCCCTTTCTCTGAGTGGATTAGAAACCGACATTTCAAAGGCCCACACAATGATGGGTTTGTAAAACACACACACACACACACACACATATATATGTTTTTATAACTCCACGATGTTCAAACATCAAAGGTCAACAAGACATCAGATACACTTGTATAGCTATATAAAATGTAGGTACAAATTGCTCCTCATTCATTTATCTGTTAGTCTAAAACGTTATATTGGACAGGAAAAATACAGGCAAAACTTTGAAACCCTCAGTACTACGAACAACAGCAGCCGGATGGTTACGACTGGTCCTGCTCTGGAGACCATCTGTCTCCTACCAAAGAGCATCTCTCACTTCATCTACATGGAAGTGTCTGGATAAAAGGAAGCAGGGAAAAGAATATAAAGAAAAAGGGAAAGAAGAAACGGGCAACAAGCTTTTCCTGCACCAAAGATCAACTATTATTCCCCTCCCCAGATACTACCTCCCCACAGGTCACATCTTGCCAAGCTGGTCCTAACGCTTTTTTTCCCGACCTAGCAAAATTCAACAGACAAAATCTCTACCACTTAAAAATTTTAACCCCCTCCTTTTGTCAAGCTTTTAAAAGGGAAACGGAGCTCTTTGAATTCCAGATAGGATTTTAGCACAACAATTAGTAGAGGTTATGTCCAGAAAAATTACTACTTTGTCAGAATGTGAACCAACATTTGAGATGTCAACTGAAGTACATTTTTTTGTTTTAATAAAGCAAATGTCTCATTCCGACCAGTCATCTCAGGAACTATATAACACAAGTATAATTACTTAGAAATTGCTTAGGTAAGCGTGATTGATGCATGGTAAATAGATGTTTCCAGCACTTATTGTTTCTTCCTGATGGATTAGGAAGAGTTGTTTAACAGTTCATTTGACCAGTCTCTCCTGGTGTTTCTCGAGTCTGGCTGTGCCAGTCAGCACCAGCAGTTCCTGGTAGTTTAAGTCTCTTTAATAAAGATTAAGATGTCAGAGGTCCTGCATTGCACAAAATCCCGATTTTATTAACTTCTCATTATCAGCTGAAATATGAAGTGCATTTCTTTTCATCTCAAGTAAGGGACTTTCTCAAGGGAAAGAACAGATAGGGAATATACATTTTTGACGATTACGTTCCAACCCTGACTGCTCTCGGTGACCATTTTCTCACAGGATGGGTACCACATACATCGGTATTTCTCCCCCAGAGAGTGTCCCAGTCTTCCGCAGCCATGGGCCATCACCAGGTATTAGTAAGGTGGCAGTGGTGAACCTGCGGTTGAATACTTACACGACAACACTTAGGTCAATAGTGTTTTCATTGAACTAGCAGCACAGTGGGCAGAAACGCTGAACCTCAGAAGTCACTCAACCAGGACAAGGACAACACTGGCCCTGGTTATGTTCAGTCACTCTGCACACTGAGGAAGACAGCAGAGGAGCAGCACAAAGACCACAGAGGCATTCAAAGTCCACTCTGACCAGAAATGCAGATAAGTTCTAACACCACCTACTTGAACTTAGGCAGCAGCTGATAAAGTTAAACTGCTGAAGGCAGCACCTGTATGCCGTCACTTTCGAAAGGCTTCTTATTAATTAATCCCTTGTTTTACAATCAGACCCACTCAGACCAAGTAGCTACAGGCCAGCGATACATGAAGAGACGCTGAGGCAGGTCCTGTCCCTGTGAGTGATCCTCGGAGCTGTATCTTAAGGGGGTTTGGAAAGCTGAGGAATTTCTGTATTGTATCTTAGAGAACACCTTGGACACGCTTTTGTTTCCAAGCCTGTCGATGGCAGGAAGGGAAGAGCTGGCCCTGGGAGAGCTTTCCCAGACCAGGGTGACTCTGGGCTGGAAATGACTCCTCAGAAAGAGTTAAGAGGTGAAACGGTTTGTGCAGAGTAACGCACATCCTGCTCAGAGGATCAAAACTGTGCACAGCCTCCCAGGGCGGCTCTTGTGAGGTTTAAGCTCTATTACTTCTGGTCTCTGACACTGCTAATAGCACTCTCAAACTAATTGCATTTCTATACCTACACATACATCTAGGCAACAAATAAGCCCTTTAATCAAACAGCTTCACCTACTTCTAATTAATTGCATTTCTATGCCTTTTTAAGCGTACAGGAACATACAAAGATACAGATGATAGAGCACGTTCTGTGCCACCTGACAGCTTCCACTCTGCTCCAGCCTCCCTCATGATTAGGACTGGTTCTGTGTGTCACTGTTGTAAATCTTTCGTGTTTCTGCTGCTTGAGACTGAGCAGATTCACACCAAAGACAACAAGCAGTGCCCATGTGGAATCAGCTGCAGGTACCTCAGTGAACTAGTTTTGCCTTTGCTTAGAGATTTAGACAACTTTTTGTTTGCACCTGAGACTGTATTCATCTTGTCCTCTGAGCACACACAGCGACTCAGCAAGGGAAGACTGTGGCATCAGCTGAGCAAACAGGGTGGCTGTTTGCATGTCCAGACCCAATGTAAAGTCTACAACAGGAGGGCCACCAGCTTTGAAGGAAATGCCGATTCCTTTTCCACCTTCCTTCTGTGATAGAACAGGTCAGTGTAGCTGAAAAAAAGCACTCCCTCCATATTTAGGGAAGAGAAATACATATGCCATAAGCTGTCCCTTTCAAAGGTATGTATGTACAAAAGGCATGATAAGTGGGTGCTGAATAGTTAGGAGTGGCAATTATCAGTTCCACATATCATTATAGTCCCTCGACTTTTCAATAGCACAGAGTTCCTAATACCATGTTTACTAGATCAGGTAAAAGGGGACTCTTAATACTGTGCAAATATGACTTACCAAAGGACTTTGCTTTCTCACCTATTCTTGGGCTTTTCAAATCAACATTATTAATTGGCTGCCTTATCGGTAAGTGCTGTCTGGCAGTTAAAGGATGTTTCCACCCATTGCAACGATACATAGAAACGAAGCAATGTCAGCCACAAGGACAAAGAGCCTCCATCTTCAAACAGAAAAATGTTTTGACACCTTAAATCTTCTTTATAAAAGCATAATGCATTTCAGCATTCATCTGCTAGCCTTTACTGCATCTGTTATTCCATATCCTGTGATCCTGGTTTTCCTTATTGATTCAGGACTCTGGCGTACAGCTGCAAATACTAGGGCTTTTCTTTTCCTTTCTTCTCCTTTCTTTTCTTTTTCTCCGTTTTCTATTATTCAGCGTGTATAAATACATGGGTTAGAATCTGGATCAACTAGTTTCCATAGTAGGAAACGCAGCTACGTAGGAGTTCAGGAGGGAACGTTCAGCCCTTCAGCTCAACTTTCTCTTAACCTGCCAGCTCTCCCAAGCACCAAATCCACTTGAAAACGGAGAAAAGTGTTCTGCTGATAAGGAGCGCTGAAGACAAAGAGCACAAAACTTACCAGGCTCCACGAGAGAAAAGCAAACCAGGCTAAAACGAGAGGGAAAGCCCTGGCTGCCCCCTCTCACGCTTTTAGCGCGGTTCCGCCTGCACGCGGAGCCTGCCCCGGGAACAGGACCAGCTCAGCCCCCACCTCGCTCGCCCCATCACGTGCCTTCACGCCGATTAACAAGATAAACTTATAAGCACCATAAAACCCCGTAAGGCTGGAGGGGATCTCGGGAAGTCATCTACCCCTTATTCTAACGCGGGATTGTGCGTATCTAGTCCAGCCCGGCAGGTATTTGTCTAAACCTCTTAAGAGCCTCCAGTGGCAGCTATTTTATCTCCTCCCTGGAGAGTCTACTCAGGTACTAAACTACTCCAGGTTTTCATTTCTCTTAACATCTAACCCAAACCTTTCTTGCTACAAGACTGGCTTCTTCTCATCTTATTCTGATGGACGTGTGACACAGGTGATTGCCCTTTAGGTTAATGCAGAGTATGGATTTTAGCTTCAGCTGTTGGTTTTACAGAATGACATCTGAATTCTTATCTTAAAGAACTTTCCAGTAGAAGCACAATCATACCAAATTTATTTAAAGTATTTCTGTTTCTTTTAAAGAGGGTTCCCCTCTGCCACCATATTGGCTTTGCTGTTGTGACCTGTGAATTAAGATGCTCAGCGGGGTTTTTGTTTTCCCTTTTCTTTAAAAAAAGGAAATAGTTATTAACTTAGGTAGATATTTAAAGAAAATCAAACAAATATTTGATGTGCCGCATTAGCATGAAAAGGGGGAGTACTGTGTAAGCACAGTTAATGCGGGTCAACTGGTGTATGTGAGTGAAAACCAACCAGGGGAAGAAGGGCTACTAACAAAGGTAAATTGTGGCTGTGTCAATACAAAGAGAGCACTATGGCTGTTCACAAATGGGAAAGACAGTTACCAAACACACAGCTCTTCTAATTCAGTGTTTGACACATTTAAGCATTGTAGACAGTACAAAAGGCACAAGACTCACAGAACAGGCGGAGACACAGGATGATACAGTGAATGGGATCAGCACAATTCTTTTCCTACTCCAAAGGATCCAGCACATTTTCTCACTGACACCAAGTATTAATTGAACAACATTACCTGAAAAACATATTCTCGCCCCTCAAAACCTACAAACGTGAAGGGTTTTCCTCTGGCACAACATTCTCACAGTAAAAGCAATTGTTCCCAGTCATTCCAGCAGATCCGCAGAGGACCACATCCACCCGGAGGCACCTTAAGGCAGGGGCCAGCAGCTCTACCAGTGGTTATCTGCCCCTTTTCGCAATACAGCAGCAGCATATGAGTTTGTTGTTCATAATATTTCACTATCCCGTCCTCTTCTATCATCTGCTCATGGTGCCAACCATATCTGTGTGGTTCTGCTCTGGTATGGCACGACCCGTTTAGATACGCCACAAGAAAACCTCCTTGAATTCTACTAAACCTCTGCAAGCAGGAAAACAGACACTCGAAGCCTTGTCCAGCTTGAAAGGATTTCTGAACCTTCAGAGAAAGAGAAAAAATCTTTTCTCATTATTTATGTACATAAGTTTCTAACGCTTTGAGACTCTGGCTGGCACTGCAAACGGAACAGAGAAAACACAACAAGGAAACCTATTCCTTGGGTATTTCCAGCCCAGTTACTGTGAGGAATTAGAAGAAATTAATGTAAAAAAAAAAAAAAAAATAAAAAGTCATGTGCAAGGTTTTCATCAGTGTTTTTCAGACCGAAAGGGTTCCGATGAATTTCAGCGATGCATCCAAACTTCTGAGTGAGCTTCCAAACCAAACAAGACGGTGAACTCTGACATTCAGCAGGGACTTGTTTGCCAACCTTCCTATCATACAGCAAAAAGGGCCATTTAAAATCATCTCAGAATAATCTGCTTTCATGGTCACGGTCATTTCATAGCCTCCGTCTGTGTAACACTTTTAAGTCACAGGAACACAAACATTCACATAGCAAATGGCTACAGCCTTGGTCCGGGTTCAGAAATAACAGACACATATACCAGGAGTAAATACTAAACCTTGGTTTTCTGACTTCATTACTCTGAGAATACCTTGTTATCTGGATAATAATAATTAAAGTATCTGCTTCTTAATATTCTGACTTCTTTCCTTGGATTTAAATAGCTTTAAAAAGCAAAACTGATTGTGCAGCTGCGTGAATAGCGACCTGGGCACAGCGGAGTGAAGTGCTTTGCCTAAAGTCATCCCAGCATCAGGATGAGGCTGTAGACATTAGACATCTACCAACACAGTAACACCTTGGAAAAATGAGCATGATCTTAAAGCCCAACTTTTCCGCACACTGGGATTCCCAGTTTTTCCCAAGGGTGGGATGGACACGCTGCAATTTGCTTAGCAGGAGATACGGTGCTGTCTGCAGCAAGCCTACCAAAGCAGAGAGCAGATAAGCATATGGTGAACATCAGAACTGGAATGGAAGATGGGCTACCATTCAAATTAGAAGTTTTTATTGGCAAAAGGGCCGGCAAATATAAACTGCCAGGAATAAATTTAAGTTGGAACTCAGAAGACATGTTCTAGTCATCAGAAGACAGAAAGCCTGAAAGAAATTATCCTACTGAAGGGGGAAGGGACACCATTTACTTAGGAAGGATTGTACATCCTTACTGCATGTGACTGCAGGAAATTGGACAAAATAACCCAACAGGATTGCTCCAGACCTCTGTTCCTAATGGAAGTTACGGTGGAAAAGAAACAACCACCCACATGAAGCATGAGCTAAAGCCAAAGGAACTGTGTCAGAATAAAGACCAGTGTAACTCCAGACTCAGAAGACTGACAGTGTTTCTCTTAGTGCACAGATTTACCGGGCAGCCCGGGCTCACCAGATCTGAGCTCCTTCCACAAGTTGTTCAGGATTGACCTTTTTAGAGATTCCCATGAAAAGGAATATTATTAATCTCCATTTCAAGGCAGCAGCAGCTGAGCAAGAGCCTGCTTGAAGTGGCCCGTGTAACCCAGCAGGTCGTCCCAAGCTATTCCTGGGCACAACTACAGAAGGAGTAAACCAGATATAAAGGGAAGGGAATAAACAATCAAAGTCAATACTTTTCTGGTGGTTTATATATATATGATTAGAGGGGGAAATATGCAAAATAATTCCTCTGGATTAATTTTTCATGTAATTTTTAAGGAAAGAACTCTACCACTTTAGCACTATCACAACTACCTTGATGTAACAGCATTTCTATAAACTTCTGGAGTTTCTACCAAACCACATACAAGGAAGAACCGGTCGTCTTCTGGGTGACACAAGCTGAAGCTTAAGACTGAAATAAAGAGGAACAATTCCTTTAGGACCGGTGATTTATTCTTCTGGAACAGAAGGAATTACTCCATCAACCAGGGCCTAAAGCATTCTGACAGCAGATATGCACAACTATCTCTACAGCAATTATTAATGATCTGGAAAAATGCTCAGTAGCAAACTAACCTCACCCTTCCTGAGGCCAGCATTCATTTCAACAAACCCCGCCACGATCAGCTAACTCATGAAGATCAGGAGATAGGATGCCTCGATATGACTGAGGATTTCTTAACCTTAGTTGCTTTATAAGACACACGAAGCCTAAAGAGAAGCATGAAGAAAACTTCCTCTATGGCTTATAAAGTAGTTTATGATCTATTCCACAGCTTTCCATCCTTCTTTTCTGTACCTCTGTGCTAGATTTTAAAACAAGGAGGGAAAAAAGGAAGGAAAAAATCATAGAATCCTACAATCCCAGGCTGGAAGGGACCTCAAGGTCCATCCTGTCTAGGCAAACCATGACCTAGACCAGATATCCCAGCACAACCTGCTCAGCCTCTGTGCAGGGTCCCACATCACTCACACTCCTTCCTTACTGGCTACAAACTCCCTAATAAGCTGCTGAATTTAGACAGGGACTGGGCTGGTAGGTCTGGAAACAACTGATGCCAGCACAGAATCCTGGACACGCTGCCATTTCCTCAACTGCTGCTTTATCTCCTCCTTGGGAAGGACAAAATCAGCCCTGCAAGCTCTTGTGTCTCTGAGTTAGCACGCGAAGGACTTTGGACTCTGAGCTTGGCAAGTCCCCATGAGTTTAAATACCACATAAATCCTCGCTGCTAGCGTAGATATAAATTAAGCTCAGACTAGAATTGATTGTACATTTCCCAACCCGAAACTACTTTGTTGAAAAGTTACTATGTGATTAAAGTATTCACAGAAATTAACAGAAGCTAAAAGAAATAGTCTCCAAGTATATTAACCCCGTTAGGTTTAAGTGAAGCACTTCTGGCCCAACTCACTATGAGATTAAGTTTTGAAAACTCAGGATGTTGTGAAAAGAAACATCCATAGTGAGTAAAAAAACCTGGGGACAATCATTAAGACATGGAGCTAAATCTTCTCATTATTCTCAAAGAAATCTGGTTTCATATTGCAGGTCTTAGACAGCACTCACTCAGGCAACTACTGTATCCACTACCAAGAGCAGAGGGAATGAGCCTCACTTGCTATTGCATGTGAGATTTCCAGGGGTAGAGACAGAACATCACTGAACAGCTGACTTTGAGGAATGATTTTCCTCCCAAAACTGCCCTATGAAAACATAAATCTGGGCTTATTTCAGCACACACATCTTATAATCTCATCAAACCCTCATGTCACCTAAACCCCCACCTAACCGGCACCAGTAAATACACTGCGCTCCTGGAACGCGCCTGGGACAACAGTCACATCTGCTGCTCTGGAAACCCTTGATGGATTTCGCAAGCAAAATAGAGGGAAAAAACCCTAAAGAGAATAGAAACATTTTTGTATTTGCTATGATTTATATATTTAATTATCAGTCACTGGCATCCAGGTCCTTGCTTTTTGCCTTTTATTTGTCTTTTTAAAGCAGCACCATAGTGATGGGAGGCAACTTCAAGCCACTCTCCCTGTGATTCCCCCCCCTTTCCTTCCTCCCAGTTACTGCCCAGGTTTTTGGTTTTAGCTGGTGAGCTCTAATAGGCTCCTACCTGATATATATTCTCTTTAATAGCTGCACAGTGTGATTAACCGAATACTGCACATACCTCAGGATCACAGACTGTATTAACAGACCCATCCGGCTGCTCTAATGTATGTAACGTATACAATAAATCCCAAGTCCAAATTTCACTCTGGAACTGTCCTACTCAG
This sequence comes from Nestor notabilis, assembly GCF_000696875.1. NCBI lineage: Eukaryota > Metazoa > Chordata > Aves > Psittaciformes > Psittacidae > Nestor > Nestor notabilis. The sequence continues at coordinate 20,399 of NW_009926850.1, forward strand.
CACAACCCACTCCTACAACACTGACGGATATTCCCAGGATGGGGTAAATAACTAGTGGCAACACACGAGCGCAGACGTGCGGCAGCTCCAAAAAAAAGTATCGGATACAGTCCTGTCGCGCTCCCGCTCCATCCCATGTGTGGTTCTGAATCCAGACCTAATTCCAGGAATACCTCCCTGGCACGCTCGCCCTCCGCATCCGAGGAGGAACTGCGGAGCGCAGCACGGTGGGGGTTACCTTCCAAGTTAACGTATAGTTCTGAAATCCCAGAGGCGATCATTCCAAAATTTGTGATGTTTTGTCTACTCCAGTGATTTAAGGTTTGTCAGAAAATGTCAGAAAGGCCACGGGGCCAAGGGCTTCCTGATGACTGAGGATTTTCTTTCACATGACCTTCCTGAAGTTGATTTTGGGCTCCAGACAGTGCTGCCTTCAGCTCTGACAGGGGCCGGCTGGCAGCAGATTCATGGGGATCTCTGGGGCATTCTGGCATTTCTAAACTGAGGAGAGGCTGTAATACCTCCTAATCATCCCGAATATTATTTCACTAGTAATCGTCTTACAGGCAGCACGTAAATGCCAGCCTTTCAGTGTGCAGCTCCTCTTGCGAGCAGCAAAACGAGTATGTGCTCAAAGGTATGCAAACAATTAACAACATACCTTGATTCCAAGGAGCAGACGCACATGTAGAGTGGTTTTCATTTCACACACAACATCACACGTGGGTTTCAACAAGGAATCACTGAAATTAACTTTACACACTGAGAGAGAAGATGGATTGTGAGAAAAGTGGTAAAACTTAATGTGTGCTTGGGAATGCAAAGTTCATTGCCCACTCCCTGGAACACGTGGGTTTCACACTCTTTAGGAAGCTCTTAGCTATGTACAAGTTTATAAATCTTAACTTTACACACACCATTCACATCACTGGTCACTCAGCCAAGACATCTGAACAAGTCTCCTTTATTTGCTTTGTTCTGCAGAGGGGCTGAGCCCCCAGCCACGCCACGGCAGCCGGCCAGGCTCTGCTGTGAGTACCCATCAGCAGAGCGTATCAGAAAGATATGCTGAACCACTCAGCAAACCAGGAATGGAATTAATTACCTGGTCAGCGAGCTAATGAGTTACCATTTCTGCCCTAATGACAGGAGGATGCTCTGATGCCAAGATACGACCCTGACACTTCCTATAAATTAGTAGTTGAGTGGGTTTGGCTTTTTCCTCCTCAAGCCAACCACAAGTAGGGCACAGGGGTTAAAGGGGACAGCAGTTTGGACTCAAGTGCTCAGGGCCAGGTTGGACAGGGCTTGGAGCAACCCGCTCTAGTGGAAGGTGTCCCTGCGTGTGGCAGGGGGTTGGAACTGGATGAGTTTAAGGTCCCTCCCAACTCAAACCACTCTGTGATTCTGTGGAGCTATGACTCTACTACTCACACTTCCTACTGAGACACAGCAGGTCAGCAATGCGAGTGGGTCAGTTTTGTCAGGGGAACAGCCTCCTACCTCTCACATCCCAAAAAGCATCACCAGTTAATAACTTGAGGCTCCACACAACCTGGGTGTTTATGTTTGAGATGCATTACAAGAAGACAAGGTGACCTCTCGTAACTCGCTGCCTCAAGTTAAATGGACACTTTTATCTTCAGAGATATTGTTCAGCAGAGATGCATGTCATTTGGAGCAATGGGTATAAATAGCTCAGCAACACATTTGGACACTTCCCTCCCAGCTGCAGCAATCACTTATTTAAGAAAATAAGACAGCAGGTTATGAATTAGGGCTAAAAGAACAAATCAATGTCCTTGCACTTCAGTTCACACTGTAGTGATTTACTATGAACTTGTCTAGAGTGGGAGAAGGAAAGGACCCAACTTAATTTACATAAAGATCTTAATTAAAGTTGTATGAGACACTTGAACCATATCTATGCTTTGCATTAACTTGCCAACAGAGAACATGGTAAATCACCATTAACCACCCTCATCCTCTGTCCTACTGAAACATCCCAAGGCACACGGTTAACATCACATCGGCTGTGACTTGAACATCCTGGACACACGGAGAGAGCAAACTTAACCACTGCTGCTCCTCTTAACTTGGCCCGATTTCTGGGTTCAACCCCCCCAAATCCTCTTTATGGAATCCTCTGTCATACACACACACACGGTATGATCAAGCCCAAACATCTGCACACAGAGACGAACCGCAGAGCGTTGTTCTGCAGGATGGTTCCGCCGGCGCCTCTGTGCCAGCTCACACCTTTCTTTTACTTTACATGCTTCGCTTCAGCAAAATCAAGGATGCAAACTTCTTAGAAGTACTTAGTTTCCATGGCAACCTAAGCTGACCGCAACATTATTGTTCTCAAGAGGGAACTGACTTTACTATATGTTCATTCACTGAATTAATGGACTCCTGGTTCTTTTATTAGCAGCTCTCTAACAATAGAAAGAGAGAAATGTTATAAAAAAGACTCTCAGACAACTGTCCACTCTTTTGTCCAGGGCTTATTGGAATGACGCAAGTCTATTCAAGAAAAGATTATAAAAATCAACTCAAAGCTGCCTCTTGTTTGTGGCAACTAAACATACCTTTAGTTCGGAAAGATACGACCTATAAACCAAGCAAATTAAAGCTCTTTCTGAAACAGTAACTGTAAGGCAGTGATCGTGCTGCAACTGGACTTCAACTGTGCTATCTGGGTATGGTTATGGGACCTCACAGGGGTTTGGGGAGCACCGTTACCCTCCAGCTCTGGTCACCATCCTCAAGCTCTCAATGTGTTTTACAACAACACAATCTCCTTTCTTAAGCAAAATCTAAGCACACAAAAGTAGGTGATATTAAGAAAAGATCAGTCTGGTTAATAGTGTAGGTTCTCAGTATGAAATCTGTTTTAAACCCACTACAACTGGGGGTTTCATTCTTCAACATACAGAACTGAAAGATGAAGAAATACCACCGAAAGCTGGATTTTGAAATCTAACAGTTGTAAAACACCTTTTATTAGACAGAGATAATAAATATATTCCTAGCAGATACCAAATGCAAATGCGTTGTGTGTAAGTGCTGCAAACCCAGGAACTTTGCAGGCTCCAGTTGAAATCTCTGCATGTATAATGTTATGACAGGCTGTGCTCAGGCCTGGGGGTGTATGGCCCGGCTCGTAATTGCTCCACAAAAGACAGTTAACAGTTCCCTTGCTCTTCTCTAACTACCTTCCTGACTGCTTATTGAAGTCTGATTTCTTACTCCTCTGGGTCATCATTCATCAGTCCTACAGATCCCGCTGGGACAGACCGACCAGACCTCTCCATATCCCTTGTTGCCAGAGGCCATTTCTGACGGCCCATGATATAGAAAATGTCTTCACAGCAATCCAGAGGGACAAACTACGGTTATAATACCCAAATAATCATTTTGCAAATTATCATAATTATCAATCAATCATCTTGTGGGTACAATGTGTTCCTGAAGTATCAGATGGTTCCTGTGACCTGTAGCATTTTGTATATAATAATAAACCTGGAGAGATTTATGGCCCCATCCCGCTTTGCATCTGCAGTGGGGAAACATCAGTTGGTTTCTACTTTTGTTTTAGGAGCAAAAGCTTTCCACCACCCAGGTTTCTGTTTACAATTTGGTGCTTTCTAAGAGGTCAGGATTTCTGATCTCGCCCAGTTTTCTAACAGTAACTTTGTTTTTAAAACCAATCTGTGTGATTTGGGAGTCCAAATTACCCCCGCTCAGCGACACCAGCATTATGTTACCAGCTTCTGGTATTTTGCAGTGAGTATGAACTCAGCCAAAGCAGGGGAAAAAAATGGGGTTTGCCTTCAGTTTTTGTTGTGGTGTTTTGTACAACAGCAGATTGAATCCCACTCTTTTGAAGCTGATAGCATCTCCCGCTCCCTGCGTGGTTCATTCTTGTTAATGGATAAATTCAAGCTCTCGAGAAAGTCAAAGAATAAATTTAAAGCCTTTTGCCAAATGCCTATCCTATTGGATTTTGATAAGACGGCTATTGAGCTTTAATAATGTCTTCTATCCTTTTTCAGCTGGCCCTTAACATGTCTCTTTATTTGTCCCTAAAGCCTCTTCAGCGATGCCTTTTTATTACAAGTCTCTCAGCTTGCTCTCAAGGGAGACAGGGTCGACAAGAGTGATAGATAGATAACTCTATAGATTATCTCCCACAGATGTTTTCTCTCCAGTAGCCCCTCAGGCTATTCCCTCTAAGTAAACAGAAACTAAATAGAGAGTCTACTGAAGAGAAGTCCCTGAGGTCTCTTGTCACCACAGCCAGGAGCTCTGCACAGAGCCTCCTTCAACGTGATTCTCGAACCGTCGGCCAAAGTGACTTTTAGAGGAGAGATAAATACACCCAGCACTGCTCCTTGGGAAAAAAGGTGTCTTGTAACGGACACTGGCCTTGCTTCCTGCCGGAGGAAGTCTGAATCTTTCATCTCCCTCTCAAAGTTAAATCAAAATGACAATGAAGATAATGATAACAAGCCATTGGTATTAAATGCAGTGGAGAAGCGTAGAAAATGCAGGGCAAGGGAGCACGTGAGCTGCTCTCTAAGCAAAATAAACAGGCTGCAGGAAAAAGGCCTGGAAAAAAGAGATGTTTGGGAGCATGGGACAATATATGCACAGGTATAACTTACAGATCTGTGCCCATCTCTGAAGGCACACATTCAGCTCACCAGGAAGAGCGAATCTCCCATTTTAGCACAACTTTCACAAACAATCGGTTAAAGTTAAACAAGCGGGATGAGGAGCTCGTGTGCATTTGTGCAAGTTAAACTAAGAATCAGCAAGCAAAGCAGATCAAAGGAAAACTTGGTGGGAGCACACCGCGTTTTAGTCCATGGCACTGAGCATTTCCACCGACAGAAAAACGACCCTGGGTACAGGTTCTTTAATAGCATTGCCAGAAATCTGAGTTCTTGTGAGCCAACCACTAACAAATAAATCAGGTCCCTGTGTTAGTGGTCCCAGCAGAAATAACAGTAATACAAACTCAAAACTACTGAGCATGGTGGGATATTACTTCTTATTTTGCTTTAAGCCAAAAGAGGGCCTGTTTCAGTATAGAGTGTAACAGTGTCTGTGTCTGCTCTGCTGCATCTTTAGACTTTTCACTGAGTTTCAGTGTATGAAAAGTTATTTAAGAGCAGTTTTTGTCTGGCAGATGAAGAGCTGAACAAACACAGGGGCAGGTTTTGAGCAGAGATGCTTCCTGAGCACCTTCCTGTGCCTCTCACACTGTCACACTTCCCTCCCGTGTTCTATTTGCTTCTTATTACAGATTTTCTCTGCATCCTAGAGATTCTTTTCTCTTTCTAGTCCTTGTTACTGCCTAATTCTGAACCCCTGATAGAAGAGCAGCCAAAGGAGCCACTGATCATTATGGTCCCTCTGTTTGGCTCTGACATCCTCCTCTCCTGGTTTAAATCAGCCCACCCACTACAGTTACATTTGTCTTCAGTCACCTTCTCAGCACCAACTTATCTCTAAGGGAACAGGAATAAATTGAAGTCAAATCTCAACTATTGTGTCTTCAGGGATATGACAACTGAGTGATTTAGAGAGGCTGGAAAAGGAAATCTTCCCCCAAGAGGGTTTGGTGCCACCGGAGCCAAGTGCCCGGGTACTCCTCACAAACAATTCCAGATACTACAAAACCTGCACAGAATAATTTTTCATTCCTTATTTTTCATTTTCTTATGACTGAGGAGCTGTCTAGCAGCAGTCTTTTCACAAGCCATAAAGTTTAGACTTGAACTCTTTACCTTACTGCTTTGACCTTTCTTACCCGAGCTGTAAAACCCTACTGCCCATCCTTCAATAAATTTATCACCTCATAAACTCCCACTAGTGCTTCTCTACAATGCATTTGAAAGACAGAAGTAGAAGGCCAGTCCTTCCCCCCTTGTCAAATACCATAATTGTCCAGTTTTATACCTGCTGTACAGGGGGATATTTCAGGACATAGCATTTTTCAAAGACCTGTAGTTTCTGCAACGTTCTCATCTGAAATAAAATGAGGTTTAAATGCAAACCCATGTATTGAACATGTACAGCTGCCAGTCCAGTGCTTCCTCCTACCCCTGCCTCATACAAAGCCTGCTCTCTTTAGGGTCATGTAGGTTCTGCGAGGTAGGGACACAGAGTTTATTTGTGATATTGTAATTAAAGACTAAGAAAGAACCAGCTGAGCAGGGGAGAATTTCCCCCATCCCCTTGACAAGTGCGTTGTAATAATACGAACCTGCCACCTTGTCACTGTGTCTGTCCAGACAAAAGGATCCCACAGAGGCAGAGACCAACACCCCATGAGTTATGGAGATGAACAAGGTAAAAAGTTCAGCAGTACTGCGACAGGTCCCTCGCAAGGTCAGGGGATGGTCAAAGGATGTTTCATGTTGGGAGCCTGGCTTTCTGAAAGGAAAGCTGGGGTTTTCCACGTGGTAGGAACAGAGGCTCCACACCGGACATGTGTCTGAATGTCTTTTCCCAAACTAACTTTGGAGCCTGACAAGTATTACGTTTCACTTTGTTTGGCAGAGTGAAACAAGTGTTTCCTTTTAGCTTTCAGAGTCAAGCAGCAGCATCGACGCTCGCCTCAATGGGTGAATAAAAATGGCAGTTGCTGCAAGTCCCAATTTAAAACACTTTCCACTTTCAAATACTCCTATTTTACGAGGAGCGCTGCAAATACCCGCTATGAGACAACTGCAGATGAAAGGGACAGCCAGCTCCTCATTTCAACACGAACACCCCACCTCTAGACATCTAGAGAGCCCGTAATCAAATACGACTTGTAACACTTTACTTCAGTAAAGCTGTTAACCAAAAGATAGCCACGGAAATAATGTGATTTTAGTGTTGCTGAGAATAACCCCAACCAAAATAGCAACCTGGCTACTGAAGTATGCAGTGTTGAGGCTGCCCCACAGCCACTGGGAAGAGATTTAGACAGCTGGGCTGTATTTGGAACACATTTTTCTCTGGTCAGTATTATAGTTTAAGCATCACAATGTGATGAAAAGCACTGGTAATACATCACATGAGTTAAACTTTATCCTTTTATATATCTATTCCTTTTCCCTTGGACTCCACATAAGCCACATTTACATGATGAGGTGACCTCTAAAAATTTCACACTTTTAACAAAGGACCAACATTTTCTTTTACTGGAAAAGAGGTAAATGAGGTTTTTCACTTTGGACTCAGAGCTGTTTATATTGTAGCCGAATCAAGGAGCACTTTAAACTCTTCCTTTCTTTTTCATAAGCACTGGAATCACCAAAAGACAGAAAAAGATGCCAACAGCAGCACAACACTTAATCCAAAAAAGCAGCAGCAAATATTGGAAACCTTTTACGACGCTGTCACGACACACACCTCTGCTCAGCAGCAGGAGGAGAAAATGAAGTGCCGAGCTGTGTTTCAAAGCCAGACAGTAAAACAGTTTGGATAAGATTGATCCATATCCTACCTTTTTTATGCTGCCCTCCTGGGAGGTCACCTCGGGATCAGTCAGTATTTGCTGAGAAAAAGCAAAAGAGAAGCAAAAGTCAGTTGAATTGCAACTAGGACTGTTGTAAGATAATACATTGTTCGTGTGCTTGTTTTTACAGGTCAAAACTCTCAACAGAGAACACGGATGTTCCAGGAGTCAGACGGAAGGATTATACCAGAACTACCCTGATTTTCTCCCACACGTTGTAAAGTTTTCTGTAACTCCTATAAATAATTTCTTCAGATTCAGCTGACGAGATGATGTTTCTTTCCCCAGTGGGAAGTGATGTAGACTCTGGGCACTCAGAGGACAGAGACCTCTGAGCTCTCCAAAAGCGCATGCCCTGGTGCGGAGCAGAGTGGGGACCAAATCCAGCTGCCAGCACCACACCAGCAGCACGTCCCAGTGTCAGGGACTGACCATGGGATGCTTTGGTACCTCAGTGCTTCCAGCAGCTGTGCAGGAAGCTCTTTAATGCCTCCTCCAACAGAGGAGTGATGATACCAGCCATGAAACCGCTGCTGTGCTCTACCTCAGGTTAGATGGAGGTCAGTGGGCATTCCGGGGGTCAAGTACCCAAACTTTCCATCACACTGCACAGCCCCATCAGGATAAACGCACTCAACAAGGACCTGATCAACAGCCTGCCTCACACTAAGTAGCTGCACTGCCCTCAGTGGGGATCTCGGGTGTCGCAGGTTAAACACCTACCCAAGCACTAGGATGGGGTCAAGGTACTCGGGACTTCCAGACCCAGGCAATGTATTTTGGCTACCAAACAAACAACAGAAGAAAGCTCCAAGGAGCGGAAATCAAAATGCCAGGAAACCCGAGATATAACGAGAATGGACACACACTGCAAAGGAACCTTACTTAAAATAATAAGAGTAATAAATAAAGGCCCAAAGAAGCTCCGCTGTGTTTCTGCAGCTGAGGGTTTGGCACCAAGTTCTTGGAGCCCTTTGACCCTGCCCAGGTGAGATGAATCAATTCACAGATTTCCAAACTGCTGGCAAATACTTCCCAGCTCAGCTGCAATAACATGTCATGTTTTACACAGCAAGAATCCTGAACCAGTCCCTATTTTACAAGAGCTCTAATAGATACTGAAACTGTGGTTCAGAAAGTAGCTGAAAGCAAACAGGACCAAGAGGTGAACACCAGAGCAATTGGAACCTGTGTGTTCCCACACTGCGTGTGCACATCCACGTGCTGAAATCTCACCCTGAGTTATTGAAGCATCAGGAGCACATGACTCCAGGTTGCTGGGGAATCACTGACCATTCCCAAGCCCAGGGCACTTGTGGCTCTGGGTACATTCACCCCCAAAACCTTTAAAATTAGGCCATGAAACTTTCAAAGCTGTAATATAAATATGCCTGTGCTAAATGACTTGAAAGCTTTCATGCAAGCCTGCTCCTTCCAAATGAGGTCACTTCACTGTAATTATTATATGCAAAACACCATTCAGTACAATTGGTTAAGTATGTGCATTCAGAGTGTGTAATCCACCCGTTCAACATGGCCATAAATGCAGAGGGGGGAAAAAAACCCTAAAATGAAGTGCAAATGGGGCTGTGGTATAGTCCTATATAAACAGGCTTAAGAGTTAGGAATTCCTGAGTCTGAATCTAAATGCCAACACAAGCTTCCTTGTGTTGGTTTGGACAGATCAGCACACATGGGGCAAGTTCTGTTGCTCAAACAGGATTTTTTCCCCCTTTTCAATTCAGAGCAGATCCCAAATTTCATAATCCTTAGGGAACAGAATTTCTGTAAGAAGTATTTCATCATACTCAAACCTGTATTTCCACAGGAAAGCATCAGGGGCTGGTTATCTACCTGCTCATGAAGAGCGTTGCGAAATGGCTGGGTTTTGACAAGGTGAAGTATCTTTTCAGTTTCCTTCTTCCAGAACTTGTGGGGAAAGAAACCCCAATGCCAGGAAGTATTTTAGATTCGATGGAACCATCTCCCCATGCAAACTATCAGAATAGCCTGTGTGGGAAAAGGTATTTTACCAGTAGTGGGAGACCGGGAGCAACTTTAAATGGTATTTCCCATCCTTCCTTTACTGTTTAAAATCCCAGAGTTTAAAAAGGAAAGATGGTAATGTCCAGAATTCAACAGTCTGGGACTAAGCTGGACACAGCCCATAGCCTGATGTCCTCAGAGACAGACCTCAGATGGCTCCCCACAGCGAAAGAAGTGGACGCTGCAGTGCTGTGATGCAAAAAGCACCTCCTGATTCAATGGGAATGGAAGAAAGAGGGAAAGTAAGTACCAGATGCGATGTTTATTAATAAGAATAACAAAAGATGCTTTGAAAAGCTACTCATCGGGTAATTTTAGCTCAGGCTGGACTTCGTCTTACGCAAAACGCCCTAAGACTAAATAGAGCACTTGGTGTGTACAGCGGGCTGCGCCTTGGCGGTTAGCACAGATGTTCTTAAACGTTCCCAAAATTTACACCAGATGCTTTTTCTATCAACTGATATGTTGATTTTTAGCCAAAAGAAAGACAACGTGTCAGCAGCAGCCGCCAGGAAACCCGGGCTTGAGGATCTGCTCCGAGGTGTATCTCCTCCGACTGTTGATGAATTTCCCTACGTCCCATTTCCTGGATTCAGTGAACTGGTGGCAACAGAATCCTGCCTTGGTTACATCAGTCCGGGATGTGCTGTAATTTTTGCAAAGCCTCCTCAATGTATTCTAAACATGTCAAGTAACACCATGTGATTCTTTTTGGAAAACAGTTTACGAGCTGGCATTCTCCAGCTGCAGTTAACCCTAATTTGATTACATTACCCAGACAGATCACAATGAGCTTATGTAAATAGTAACGTTATCCATTCATTCCCTGAGCTCAGATAAACTGTCATTTAAAGGAAGAAAACCCACAAAACCCAAACTGAAATCGGCACGGATGATGCCTTCAGCACGCTCTGACGGCGAAGAAGATGACAGACTAAAACCTGCCCCTGCTGCATCCCTCGGAATCCTGATTTTTAAGAAGGAATTCCATGTCTGCTCCCAGCTGGAAACAGAAGAGGATGCCCAATGATTCCATAGAAGCAGATTAATAGCACTTTGCAATAACATGTTCTTCACTGTCATCTGTTTCTTTAGGAAGACCTTAATACATCAACACTGAAGTCAGTAAGACTTGAGGAATCACAGCAATGTTTAAATCAGTGCCTGGGTGTATCATATCGTATCATAATCACGGTATGATGGAGCTGGCCTTTAAAACACACCAGCTAAGAGCCCTCCAATAGCAAAGTCAAAGAGGTGATGCTCTTCCACAGTAAAGCCAGAGGCAGAAGGAACCCACAGAAACCCATTTTTGCACTTGGGAATTTTTCCTATTGGCTGAAATTTATGAAATCCAAGGACTTTATAGCACTTTCTGGCCAACAAGTTACCAGAATTTCACGTTTTCTATAGCAAGTGAATTTGTGAAGCCCTGTTAACTTGAGGAAATTTTCAATATCCTGCCTTGGGAATTTGAAACGAACGTGCCTGGAATTAAGAGGAAAGCTCTTGTCTGGGAGGAAGAATTTCCTCTCCTGGCTGGTGAGTGAAGGAGGATGAACAGCACAACTCTGACTGGCAAGAAACAAGCCAAGGGCTGAAAAGAGTATAAAGAATAAACCAACCATTCACTGCTAAGGGCAACCCCAGTACAATTGGGAACACTGTAGAGCAGCCAAACCGTGGTCTGTGGACCAGTAACAGCCTGCAAAGCCACGGTGTGCACTGCCCAGACCATCTTATAACCATTTATTTTTCAGTTCAAAGTCTGGACAAAAGGGTGGTCCAGTGCTGCATGAAAAGTGATCAAAATCAGGAGGGAACTGGTGGTGACCTGCCATGGGGAGCACCTCTGCCCTTGCTCCTGCCTTGTGTCCTCTGTGGCTTTACAGGAATTCTTCCTGTTTGCCAGCTTTCGGGAGAACAAAATGCAGTTTACAGGCTGAGTCACTACAGGTTATTCCAAAGGGTGTTCAAAAGAAAGGAACATCCAAAGCCACCTTTTAGTAAGAAATAGCTCCTCATCATCACATGAAACAAACTTGAGCATCCAGAAAGGAGCAGGAAAACGCTGGGGGTAGTTAAGGTTTAGAAGAAAAGTGGATGTCGAGCATTAAGAGTAAGTTTAAGAGAAGACACCCCCCCGTTCACATACATTTACATACATGGTATGGCAAGTTCTGTATCGCTTAAAGACCTGACTCCTCCATGACACTGCCACCGAGTTCAACTGCTAATACCAGGAAGTTCCGCAGAATCTAAGGGAGAGCATTTGTAGTAACTTCAATAAGCTGAGGACTTGAGACTTCCAGCCAAGACAAATAAGAGAGGGTACTGATTAGTAAATGTCACCGTTTCTCTTGCCAAGCACTCAGGGACTGGTGATAGGAGAGTATTAAATATAATCTCAGAGTCTTTAGGGACTCTTTGATTTTATATTGCATTCTTATCGGGTTCTTAAAGTCCAGCATTAATGAGCACGAGAAACACACTTGATAGTTTGGCAGGTTTGCTAAAAGAAAACTTATTCCATTCACTCCACGTGCCCCTGGGATCCAGGCTGGAGATGCTTTTCCCTTTCACGTGGCGCCACATCTACCCTCTCCCCATTCTTTTTCTCCATTTGAGCAATCCAACATCACCTTTAGCAACCATCTATTTGCTATGACTGTTGGAAGAAAAGAGGTTTTACCAACTACAGCAAATGAGCTCTTTAAGGACCCTGGAGCAGAGATGAGACATTTACACAGTAAGTGCACACCCACTGCACCCCTTCTGCAACATTTAGGGACTCCCGAGAGAAGAGTAAGCCCCAATTAGTAAGTCTTTTGCCCAGTATTTTGCTCTCCCAGGAAAGAAATTTCCAGCAGGACATGATTTTCTTTAAAAAAACCCCACTCTTTCAAATATTACCTTGAGCTTCCTTTTTCCTGAAGGGAAATCTCATTGTAAAACTGAATCTTGTGAAGATGGAAGAGGCATTTCTCTCTGTGTCTAATGCTGAGAATTAGTCTAAGGATTAAAACACAAGTACTGAATTGTACCTGTATTTACCCAGTTTATTCATCTTCAAACCCAGAAACACTCCTCGCAGACTTCTATGCTGAATATGATCTCCCCTGACACAATGTGCTTCTGAGCTGCAAACCGGTTACATCTTCACTTCAACCCCAGAGAAAACAGTAGCAGAACGGAAGCTTGGGGTCATCAACCCCAGATTGTGCCTGCCACAGAGCACACAATCACTTAATGTAGCAAGAGCTATTTCTTATCTGAGCAAAAAATTGTCTTGAAGAGTGAAGTGCAATGTTTTGGTTAACAGATAAAGCTCTGCTGTTCACAGCCCTGTAAACGGATTGGGTGGCTACCTTCAGTCACATATGATCCATCCATCCATCTTTTGTTCTCGACCCTTTTTAGTTATAAAAATGACCTTGATATTGACAGAACAATATAAATGAACTTCCTCTGTACTTCATGTATTGATAACCTGTTTGTTAAGATGATCAGTAATAATCATAAGTAAATAAAGAGTGATCATACATCATCTTGTAATGGCAGCGCTGACATGTGCTTCATCTGACGTATGGGGACCTCTGGGCTCCGGCCGAGGAGCTCGTACTTCATATTAAATTGCAGCCTTTCTATCCAGCACACACATTGGCACCTATACAAGGCAATGCACTCAAATCTGAGCATCTCATCATACACCTTTTATGACGAGGGTATCTTAGAAAATACCCTGAGAGGGAAGAAGTGCATTGAAATGGATTAAACAAACCCAGCCCGTGGAATAATGCATTATTCGAGCACCAGTCACTCATGCCTCCCTTTGGGTGAGTTTCATAAACAGCTATTGACTGATGGGCCCCATCCTTGGTATCTCTGGGGTGACACTGCTTTCCAGCAAGACTTTCAGAAGCTCCCTGCCCTTCTCCCTTCAGCAGCAGAGGTTAAATACCTTCAAACCTCCACAGCAACATCAACACTTTCTCTTTTTCCTCCCCAAATCCCCTTTATCACAAAGTCCTGCCATCGATGTTGAAGCTGACTTGCACCAATATTATAGGAAACAGGGAAGCCTCAGCACTTCAGTTTCTCCACATGCACAGCTGCCAAAGAGAAGGACTAGGATTAGATGTAAGAAGGTAAAAGATTCTCTTCTGCAGGCCCCCAGACTCAGAGCAGGGCCAGGAGCTTGGGCTTCTCCCACCACCCATCCGGAGCACACAGCCTCCATCTTATTTAAACCTAATTACACAGTTCCCAATTTGAGAAAGAACAGAGAAAAATGACCTCATTCCATTCTCTTCCTCACAGCCTCAAAAGACGTAGATAAGAGTTATGAACTGGTTTACCACATTTAAGGGTATCTGTATGACAAACACACTTTTTCACAGCCTTCTTGCCTGTCTTGCTTCAAAACCCAAGGCTTTTCCCTGCCCAAGCAACACACGACTTCGCTGAGCCTTCTATTTCTTCACACGCAAGCATGTCAAATCACAAGCACAAACAGAAAAGCCAACTTGCACTTCAGTGCATACAGAATTTGCCAAAACCCCAGCTCAATAAACTGCAGTTATACGTAGAGCTTATCCTCAGCTCCATCAAAATAATGGCCTTCAGTGTACCCACAGTAGTGCACCAAAGCTAAATAGCTAAGCTGTGACATGCAGATTTTTGATCATTAATCACACTTGAAGGAAAATAAAGCCAATATGCAACGTTCCCACCAATTTCAAAAGTCTGAAGAGGGAAATGCAGTGTCTCATTGAGCAGCTCAGCTTTGCTGCTCACACTGTGAAAGGAGGGAATGAAAACAGCAGCCTTCCTAATAGCCGGTACCGTCCAGGGGGAGCGCAGGCTGTCTGGGAATGCATCCCTGCCTGGCACTCCGACAGAAAGGATGGGATATGTCACTTTGATACCCATCAGCAGGATAACCTAACTGTCACTTTAACATGACAAGGTCATAGCCAGTCAGTGTGATGCAGTAAGAAAAATGGGCCATTAAAGCTTGAGAAGAACTGGAAGAGAAACATCAGGCTGATTCCGAGATGTTGAGTCCTATTTATTTCAAGGCAGATGTGGATATTCAGGGCTCCTTTGCAGGGATGATCTTTCCTGAAAGGAAGAAGCTGGTGAGTAGCACAGCCACCACAGGGGCCTGCCACAGAGCTCGAGGGACAAGTACATCCCCCAACACTCATTTAACGTACCAAAATAAGTCTCTGACAAAGCGAAGCTCTGAAGAGCCTTCCATGGGCTCTGAAGGGAGAGGAACCTCCTGTACTAGTGTGTTGCCTTCGTGGGATCTGTGCTAACCACAAGAACACTTCCTGCTATCTGCCTCTCTTGCCACGTGTCCTCAAGATGCACCACTGCTCAAATACAGAGTAAGTCCTTACTTTGAGCTGGTAAGTTAACTCGGAGAGGAATTCCCTGTAGTAACCTTCTGTGCAATGGAATGGAACAAGAGAGGGACAGAAAAGGGCACTTTATCTTCATCTGTTCAGAAGTAATATTAAGCAAATTATATCCTCTATAAAGCAAAGTGAATACAGAATTATTCTGCAGATTAACTTCAGACACGGGCAGTCAGTTTCTTATTTAAAAAGCATATAGTGTTGGTTTATCAGAATTGATAGGGGGTGCCAGGTGAGTTCCCTTTTAAGAGCTGCAGAAACAATCTGGGACAGAACTGGATAATATTATGCTTGGAATGATAATATTGTGCTTGGAAAAGGTCAATATTTTATTTAATCAGCCAGACAGAGAGTGGGTGGCAATTTCAATGCGTTTTCTCAAGACAGGAATTCAGGGAGTCCAAAAGGAAGTAAATTAGTTTTTTCCTTGGGCTGCTGATTCCTTCCACAGGTAGGAATTTGTGTTTGGAGCACTCAAGGGCATAGGGCTGGGAACAGCTCCAGTGGAGGCAATGCCATCCCAAGTGTCTGTAGATTCACTTTGCATCTGGGGGGAGGGTTGTTTTGATATAAAAGGATATGTGAACACTGAGGACAGGAATACAGCACAACACAGCTTCAAAGCCTCACAGACCACAATCCCCACCAAAGAATCATACAGTGGTTTGTGGTGGAAGGGACCTTAAAGCTCCTCCAGCTCCAATTCCCTGCCATGGGCAGGGACACCTTCCACTAGAGCAGGCTGCTCCAAGCCCCTGTGTCCAACCTGGCCTTGAACACTGCCAGGGATGGGGCAGCCACCGGTTCTCTGGGCACCCTGGGCCAGCGCCTCAGCACCCTCCCAGGGAAGAGCTTCTGCCTAAGATCTAACCTAAATCCCCTCCATTTCAGTGTGAACCCATCACCCCTTGTCCTGTCGCTACAGTTCCTGACGAAGGTCCCTCTCAAGCATCCTTGTAGCCCCCTTCAGACACTGGAAGCTGCTCTGAGGTCTCCACACAGCTTCTCTTCTCCATGGTTAAACAGCCCCGATTTTCTCAGCCTGTCTGTATACATCCACAAAGCAGCATTTGCAACATTATCTCAACACTGGAATTCGGGTTATAGGCATTCGAGTTATAAGCATTTATTTCTCACAGATTTCCTGCAATCTGCTTCAATTATGAATTTGACTGCAGAACATAAAATCCTTCTCCTTGCACCACGTAATTGTGTTCCATGGCAGACCTGGCATCCATCACTGCCCCGCTGTCCCCCAGCCTAAAAGATAAAACATCCACAGGGTAATAAATGTCAAACTATGATTATTGATGCTTTCAATTAAATTGATTATCTATTTGAGGTGCATAGCGTGGTGATTTATTGCTGTCTCTTTACGTTGCACTTGGCACAACAGCTTCCCTGGAAGGTGAGCGGTTGAGTGTTTCAATAGATTTTCTATTAGATCTGGGGCTTCAAAAGTGGCTCACAACCACCCCAGTGCTTGGTTAAATGAAATGGCACCTGATTGAGCCTGAGATACACTGATTTCTGTTCTCTTCTGGAGCAAGATGTGAAAACAGAAAAGGAAAACTTTAGTTTAAGTGTTAACGGAAGGATGGTCCAGCCTTGAGTTACATCCCTCATTCACAAACTTTTCTTTAGAGAGTCTATTAGACAAAAAGTGTGTGTAAGCTTGAGCTTTGCTGAGTGCTACCCACCTCAGCAGGGAGATGAGATGACCTTCGGCTTGTCACTGCATTGTGTTTTTATTAGTTTCAGGTAACAGGAGCTATAAAAATCAAAGACATTTCCTCCCCAATGATAACCAGCAGCTGCTTCACAAACAACGCTTCTGTTAGCTGCGGCAGGGCTACGGGGACACAAATTGACCTTGATCTGATAATTTACCTGAAGAAATCCCTGATGTGGCTGGACAAGCCAGTACCAGCTTCCACTGCTGCTGCTTCCTCCAGAGCACAGTGCAGTTTGTTTCAGTCTTTCAAAAAGCCAGTCTGGCTCAAACCCACCTACAGCCCCACTGAGCCACACATGCGTCGTGGGAAGCAGGAAATTACCAGGAGAAAATCACAGTTCTCCTCATTCTCCTTGCTAGCTGTGAAGACAAACACTTACCTTCGAGCAAGTGGACTGAAGAGAATCTCACTAACAAACCCCACCATTTTCATGGGGAAAAAAATCCAGTGCCAATAAGCCCCTGACTCTGAAGTTGGGACAGGGACAAGTTTTTCTTCACGGATCCCCACATCTGGTATTTCCAGGTAATGGGGAAGCACTGAGCACCTTGTGACTGAACCTCCTGCTACAACACAACGTCTGACCCAGTTTCCCACTGTTTACTATCAGGGACACAAGGACTTCGGGCTGAAGAAGATGAGTCTGCCCAAAGGACCCTGTGAAATAAGGAAACGCAATGGATGAAGAGTGAGGACAGAAAAGGAGGATTCTATTACTATCCCAATTTCACAGACAAGACTGAGACAAGAAACGAGGCAACGTGCCCAAATCTCACAGTCTCTGGCATTTAGAAATTGAGTTTCAAGCTCCTTAGACCTAATCTTAACAATAAGGCTGTCATTCCTCCTCAGATGCAAACACCTTTGACCCCAGTAAGCTCAGAATTATACGCACATCTATTCAGACTTTGAAGCCTGGCTTATCTCTTGGTAGTGTAACTGTCCCCTCCACTGTAACTAACAGAGCTGGCTGAGTAAAAGGAGGAAAAAAGGAAAGCAAAATCCCTCCAGCTCAGGTCAGAATTCACTAGTTCACATTTGCTGTGTTCTACCTTCATCCTGGCAAAGCCCAAAGGTCTCTGCGGTTTCTGCACGTATTGCGAATACAACCGACTGAAACGTTAACTAAGATATCAGGAACTGAAACGACAGTGACCAGCTTGAGAGAGGAACCACAGCAAGCATCTACCAACCCAAAGCCAACCTGCAGAAGAGGTCAGGGCCAATATTCAAGTAGCATTTCCATTTGATAGTGTTGGCTGCACCTGAATATGCAGAATGTAATGATCAGCCTCAAATGTGACCATCAAAAAAGAGAAAAAGCAGCACAAGGAAGACCACGAGCAAGAGGGAATTAGGACAAATTCTCTCCACAACTACAGGACAAGGACAATCTGCTGTTTGGGAACATCAAAGCTGTTTTCATATGGAGATAAATGTGTGTACTGTAGAGTTTATGTGGGCAGCCACTATCCCTGCACCAGAGGTTAGAAAACGTGACATCTGGTTTGCAAAGCACCTCTGTGTGGCCACGCACAGCTGTAATTATAGCAACAGTTTGTGGAGAACATGGATGCGGTGTTTTGGTGTGAAGGATGACACCAAAGGCCTGGGAGAAAGAAAAAAAGCAGGAAAAAAAGCAAGCAGGAAACTCCACAGGATGGAAGGCACCGGCCTCCCTCCCAGCACCCATCACAAGCTCCAGACGCAGGGAAACAAGTTCAAAGTGACCCTCTGTGGTGAGGGATGCTGCTGTGCTCCATGCCCGTGGCCTGACTGACAGAATGAGCCCATTCAGATGCAGCAGCAGCTCGGAGGTGGAGGTGTTCGCATATGTATAGTGCCTGGACCACTTCCAGCCCTATGGAGCCATTCTTTGGAGAGCAGGATAATGATTTTTAATAAGGAAGAACTTCCTGAGTATCTATTGCTGCTTCCCATACAAGTCACCTCTTCATAGTAGCATACGATCATGGACTGGTTTGGGTTGGAAGGGACTTTAGAGCTCCTTCAGCTCCAACCCCTGCCCCGGGCAGGGACACCTTCCACTAGAGCAGGTTGCTCCAAGCCCCTGTGTCCAACCTGGCCTTGAAATTATTTTTCAAACTTGTATGGGGCAAAGTTCTGCCCCAGAAAAGGCAAAGAAGATGAAAACCCAAATGGAGGCAACCGTGGTTCCTCTCCCTCTCCAGCACAGACTGTGCCTCACACCTCCTTCTACCCAGCCCCAACAAAACCTTCCCAGATCGTCCCAGAAATTTGAATCACTCTCTCCTTTCCCTTCCTTCCTGTGCCAGATGCTGGAATGTGCCTCTTCAGAGGAAACTACTGCTTGGATCCACTGACGGGCTGGGCTTCATGCAGAAAGCGCCGGAGCTACCTGTGCTGGCACTGAGCGTTGCAAACGGCCCTGCTCCGAAAGGAAACACAATACTTGGCCTTCCACTCTGTGACATTCAAACCCGGAACCCAAAATCAACTGCTTTTTCTCTCTCTCCCTTTCTTCATACCAACTTAGCAGTACTGTTCCCGTATCAGCTCATAAGCAACTGCCTGCTGAGCTCCACGTGAATGAAGAAGCCGGGAACTGACTGACTATGAGAATGGCATCTTCAGACAAAAAGGAACCATCCCATTCATACTCCAGAGCTGTCTGGCTGAAGGCAAGGTCCTTTCCTGGCTTTTTTTAATACGGACACATTGGAAATGTTACTGTCTTATCGTGGCAGCTGTACATAGCTATCAGTAATAACCGTGATGGCTGGGCTGGCCTGTGCCACAGAGGAACCGAGCAGGCATCTGCTCTGTTTAACGCACAGGAAGCACGGGGCAGGTTTTAAGAAGCAGGCAGAGGGTGTAATGGAGCCTCTAATGTGTTTAGGTTTCTCCAGTGGAATCTGGTTTTATCAGAAAACAAAGGTCCTGATGGGATTATCAGCAGAAAGAAACCCAGAACCTGTCTGGCTGGAGAAGGGGCTGGGGAGACTGTTATGTCAAGGTGCAACAGCTTCCTTCCAGGCACAGCTAAAAGCTACTTCTGTAAATGAGAAATGACTGGAATTCTGGGTCCACTGGAAGATTTTTAGTGCAAACAAAGCAGAGATTGCCTCATGCTGACTCCCTTTAGAAAGGAAGGAGAAATTCAGACATTTGTCTGGCACACGAGGCTGCTCCACAAGAGGTACCAGCGCCTCAACAAAATACAACGTTCTTGCAACAGACTAAGAAGTGCCCAAAGTCTGCCCCGTTACACATGCGAGCACTGCAACATCACAATGAATCCAACAACATCTACAGCTTACAACACCTCACACCTTCAGTATATCCTTGTTCCATCTTCAGCTGATTCATCCTCGCAATACACACAATTAGAGCAAAAGGTGGGGTGGGAGCAGCAAAGGGGAACCAGAAGTGTGAAACTTTTCCACAGGTAGGTAAGAAGATTGTCATTTAGAAAGTACTGATTATTTGGGAACTTGATCCTTATCTCTTTTTTAATACATGATTAATAAAACAGTTATAATCATGAATTCAATTCAAATACCAGCCTGTACAATACAAAAATGAGCCGTGTCAATCTGTTAGTCTCAGCTCTGCCCAATGCAGCTGTATAACAGGAAACTATCAAGGTGAAGCCATAAAAGTCCAAGCTGGTGCCTCCTGAATCTCTCAGGAAAGGTTCAGTGATGACTCTTTAGTCAGTGGGATGATTCAGATCACTGAAGAATTCCACAAAATCCAGGTTTATATCCTGGTTAAGGCATTGCAATACACTCAAAACACTGTCTGGATTCAAGGGCTGTTGATGAGATCATGAAATAAACACAACAAAGGTATTTTAAACAGAGAACCACAACAGTGCTGAAGAACACTGATAGGTTTTTGTATGTGCTGTGTCCCTGCAGCCTTGCCCCATTTTCTTCCTGTTCCTTTCTCTTTCCCACTCCTTTGCCATGTCGTTGGCATCCTCCAGCAGCCCTCAAGGCTTACACCCTTCACGTGGTAAGACATCTCATACAAATCTGTTCCTCTCACACATAGGAATACTACTACAACCGTTAAAAAACCAGTGCTGCTGCTGTTTGGTGGCACTCGGTTTTAAGGATGCAGAGGGGCTGTTCAGCAGCAGCCTGAGCCTTTATCTCCAGCACGACTCTAACCATCTACCAAACCATCGATAAGATTGGTTCCCAAAGGATCGGAGATGGATCAGAGGGATATTCCACCTCACCACAGCTACCTGTGGTCCCCACCTTCAGCCAGGAGCAGAGGATGGGACCACTCACTGCTGCTGAGCACAACCCTCCTCCCTTCTCTCATCCGAGCCCCCCTCCTGCTGTCCCTGCCATCCCCTCACCTCCTCCCCAAGCACCAGCTAAAAAAGGGAAAGAATGAGAAAGTGAGTACTCTGGAGCTGGCACCGCAGACAATGTGTGTCTTGTGTGAGTAATTTAGCACGATGGCCAGTCAATCTGGTTTCTGGGCCCAATGCCCTGACCCTCTTTAGAGCTGCTCTCTCTCTCCAGCACAGTGTGAAACATTTCCTTTCACAGCACTGACACTTTGCAGATTGAGACGTCAGGCCTGTCCAACTGCAGCAAATTAGCAATTTTTCTTTTACTAATTGGAAATAAAAATGTTTGCTAAGGGAATAATTTGTAGGAATGCAGTGTTAGGTTTCCGGCTTTTTATAAGGATGCTTTAAACTTCATACATGTGCACTTCTCTTCTGTTTTGATGCCTTCACTGTAAATTTTAATAGGTTACTCGACTGTTAACTTTATAGTCGCAGCCTTCCAGAGGGTTCAATGAAGTTTTTAATCTATCTTCTTCCCAACACAGTGCCCAGCACAGCTGCCCCTGCTCGGGAGCAAAGCACCGGAGCACAGCTCCCAAGGGTTAAAACCGTACACGGCTATGTGGCATATGGATGAACCTCGGGCAGGAGACTGTTTGTGAAGCCTTCACTTCCCAGCTCTCCCAAGTTCTCCATGAGCACGCTGGGGAGAGACGGGAAGCAGATTCAGGGACGCTTTTTGGCATTAACCTGCCACAAAAGGGCAATTCCATAATTCTGAGCCTGTCTATCAGCACAGCAGCTGCCCTCTGAACAAACCCAAAGTGTAACCACGTCTCTGCTGCTAAGAAGAGGGGCAAGAGGGCTCTTCTCTCCTGTTTTTCAGCTCCTTTGCCCATTCACTGATGAAATATTAATAGAGGGTTTGGATTTTTAAACTCCTTTCACATGCAGAAATGGACTAGTTTGATCTATTTGATCCTAAAAATCACTGCAGTTCACAACTGCCATGCAAACAGCAGCCCATAAAGGCTTCTTCAAATAAAATACAAGTCCTTCCAGAAAGCAGGATCAGGAAAGAGCCTCCTATAACCTCGAATAAGCTGCCCAAAAACCAGGCACGAAAACAAAATGCCCTTTTCCTGAAACACAATATTTCAGTTTAACATGTCTCTGATTCTTAGTGCATGTAATGCCTCCCTGCGCACTGCACCCGGGCAGTGGTACATTAGCTCCTATAACAATGCCAGCACATAAAGAGTTACTGTTCTTTCCCCCTACACTCCCCCCCCCCCCTAAAGCATTTGAC
>NW_009926850.1:42762-78569 GCF_000696875.1 Nestor notabilis
CCATAAAGCATTTGACAGCCATGCCTAATAATTCTTTCTGGTGTGGTTTTTCTTTTTCTTGATGTCTTTATGTGAATATGAAGCCAGAGTGAAAGGCTTTGGGTGACCCCCGTGAGAGAGAAAAAGTATGAACTACAGAGAAAAAGAGTGAGATATAGACTCCCTGCCGAGACATAGGCATCTTCTCTGGCAGCTCACAACTTGGCTTCAGAGGGCCTTTGTGAAGGAAAAAGGACTCTTCTTCACTCAGGCTGTGACAATAGGTGTTTTGTCAGAGAGGGACAGGATAAAAAGCAGGGGGTGGGAGGCGAGATCATCATCGCGAGGGGCTAGCCTTTGGGGCCTGCAGATGTTGGAAGGAGGATGATTTATTGCTCCAGTGTCCTCGGTGGCACTTGGCCACCTTCCCAGAGCCCGGTATTGGTGGCCGGGCGGGAGGAGGGAGCGCCGCACAACGGGAATCTCCGTACCTTCTACGGGCAAAGCCGTCGGGTGTGGGGGGACCCCGGGATGGCCACGGAGGGTGGGATCACACAGGGATCAGGTCTGGACCATGTGAATGAGAGGAAAAAGTAATTTCAATTCCTCAGGCCAGAAAGGCCAGGCAGAATGCGAGGAGCAGCGGTTACCATGAACCACACACTGACAAACAACAGGACGACTTTGTGTTTGGAAGAGCCAGGCCCAATTAAATCATCTTCATCCAAACACAACTGAGAACCCTGGGGGTGGTTTTGTGGGTGTGAATGCAGAGGAGGGTTTTCCTTCCATAGCTCCTACTACCAGACTGGTACAACTCAGGCAATTTGTACCAGTGGCCATACCCTTGCCCATGTGATGCCCTGTCCCTGGCAGTGTTCAAGGCCAGGTTGGACACAGGGGCTTGGAGCAACCTGCTCTAGCGGAAGGTGTCCCTGCCCGTGGCAGGGACTGGAGCTGGATGAGCTTTAAGGTCCCTTCAACACAAACCAGGCTGGGATTCTATGAGTGAGAAGAGCCAAGGTGCAAAGCCCTCTGCTCTAGGATGAGCAGGCTCCACATGACTGATCCCAAAGACGATTTGGTTTGGAGTGTGAATGGGAGGGATCTGATCCCTGTTTCTTGCTCAGAAACTACAGAAAGCCTTGGAAGCAGCGAAGGAGGATTTATGCAAATCAGCTGAGGAAAGGAACTAATACTTCGGATGTCTCTCCATAGCCCCCAAACAATCTCAGAACCTTTTGAAGTCTGCCCATTGCTCCATATATCCAGTACATTGAACAGTATCCCAGATCACTGAGCCAGGAAGTTCTGGATAATTTCCAAGAAAAAGGAATCACAGCCTAACAAGAAATGCACACCAAGACAGAACATTGCCAGCAGTTTGATTTAGGACTTTTGCTCCAGCTCCTTTCCTCTTCTAATACACAGTTTTCCACCACACTTTCTATACAAATACTGTATCCTATGGCTGACAGCCTCTTCTAGTAGATTTATCCATTAGTGGATTTACCAAAAGTGTTTTCTGTTGAAACAAGGGCACAGGCTTCACCTCAGCAAGAGACAAATCCAGAGACACTATGAAAAGACAAACCCAGCGAATCCTGGACAAGATGGATGCGAAGAAAAACCTTCAGAGTCACTTTGTACAGAAGGAGCTCGATAGGAAAACTGAAAATACCGGGAGGCAAAATGCGTGAGTGGGAAGTGAAACAAACACGAAGTTCCCCAGACGAGCACCACCGGGATAAGGCTCAACACAACCCCAGCACTGAGGAGCGCATAAGTTTCAACTGCCAAGACTCAACAGCACCTACTAGGAGGGAGATCTCAAAATGCTTTACCAAGACCCAGACACCCTTTCCTGCATCCGCTCAGATCCATTTACAGGAGGAAGTGAAGCATTCGGAGAGTAAGTGACGTGTCCAAGGTCACGCAGAGTCAACTGCAGAGTCAACACCAGAGTAACAAGATCTTTGCTCAAAATCCCTTGGCTTTGACTGCTAGACAATGGCTCCCCCTCCCACGTAATCAACCAGTTATGGGGAGGCAGAAATGCATATTTGCAGGACTAAATGTGTTCATTTGAGAATAAAGAACGTTGGGATGATTATCCATAAATTATATGACATTATCCAGACCCCGCTGGTTTGGAAGTCGGGAAGAAATTTGATGAATTACAAGCAAGACACAAATGCTGTAAGAGAAGCTTTGCTTTGACTATTTCCCTTGGTCTCTGAGAAAAGGAAGACACGTAGAGATTCCCCAAAGGAACCACAATCCCCACAGACATGAGCTTTCCAAACCCTCTCAAATTATCATTCTGATATTTGGCTGTTTATCACTATTGGCATTTAATATCCTGCTGCTCATCTTGCTGCAAACTGAGGTTTTGTGAAGTGCAATGACCACAAAGTCTGAGCAAACAAGTTGATTTAAAAGGCAAAAGAAACATCATCAGGACTTCCACAGAGCGTCAGGTCTCGAACGTCCCACCTCTCCTGATGGGATTATCCACACTACTCTGCGAACAGGCCTGACAGCGTTTGCACATCTACGAGCTGCGATCAAAATGACCGAGCTGCCTTTTTCACTTCCATTTTTGAGCCCGAGTTTGTACATGTTCATCTACAGAGATTCAGACACTCATGGGAGAGCAGCGAGCCCCGTGCGCTGCGTGGTGTGGAGCTCCCCGGCTCCTGAAGCACGTCATGCTACTGGAAGTAGAATAGATGTCAAGCGAGGCTGCAAGGGAGCCCGCTGGTAAAAGCTGGCTTTGTCTATTTATTATTTCTTTTTGCCAGGCAGTGTTTGGACTACAGGCACGGATAATGCTGCATCTCTAATGCTCTGCAACAAATTGCCACATCAGCACTAAATACCTCCACTTAATTTTTCATTTGGATACGATGAAACATTTTTTCCCATGGAAGGAAAAGTCTGGTCTTTGTGACCGTGGCACTGCCAGCCCAAGTTACAGTAAAGGTTAATCACAAACAAGAGACAAGTAAAGTAGACAAAGAGCATCATACACTTCACTTTTCAATGGATGTTTTCATAAATGTATGAATAATTTAAATTATCATTGCCGAGTATTTATTCGAGTGTTTCAGGGGGAAAAAATGCCTCCTCTTTTTTTTTTTTTTCCCCCTCCTTGATTCTTTTCATTTCTGTCTCATCTCTTTTATGTGCTGCATCGGCTGTTTTCTTGCCATCTGAATCAGTTTTTTGGAACAATGGGATGTATGAGGGCTGAGGGGGCAGTTGAAGAATACAGCCCTTGTTGTACACTCTGTGACTTGACATTGATTAATGAGGGTGCGGACATGGGCAGAATTTGATAGAGAGAGAAGGGGAAATTGGAGGACCTGAGGGCACCAGAAGGAGGAGGGCAAGGAGATGACAGAGGGAAGACGAGAACGGTGCCAGTGACTCCGCGCAGCGTGTGGAAACAGCGGGATGCGGAAGTCGCATCACTCAAGGCCATCAACCACCAGAGATCCGAAATAGCCAGAGAGACTTCTTGTACCATGAGAAAGACCCAACAGGGACAGTGGGACACTTCAGAGGAGATCAAACCTCTCTGTAGGCTTATCCTGCACATCAAGACCCGTTCTGTCCACAGAACCCGTCCTTCATGCGAATATTCGCCCCCAAAATATCAGCAGAAAAAGCTCTGTTGCTTCCTCTGTTCTCCCAACACACACCTCTGTCTCCAGCCGGCTCCTTTGCTTTCAAAACCTAAATACACTGATGCTTGCAGCCTTTCTGCAGGAAGCTAACACTGTGCTTAAAGAGAACACTCAGATGAAGGCTTTCTGGATGTCAGGGGAGGGTGGTACCACCACCAAATCCTATTGTTTCAGTAGGAATTGACCCTGCACCTGCCACTTTGATATAAAACTGTGCCCCATCCCTGGCAGTGTTCAAGGCCAGGTTGGACACAGGGGCTTGGAGCAACCTGCTCTAGTGGAAGGTGTCCCTGCCCATAGCAGGGATTGGAGCTGGAGGAGCTTTAAGGTCCCTTCAACACAAACCACTCTGGGATTCTATGAAGTACACCAGGCGGGGCTTTGGATGATCGGGATAAACAAGTTCCAATTCGAACTGTTTTGCCTTTCTCCAGCACACCAGATAAATTCGGTGTCTGCCAGACACTGACTGTTCATGTGCTAATCCCAGAGCCTCATTCACCACTGTTCTCTTTTGCATAAAACATCAAATGTTCATTTAAGTGTTCGGCTGTCCCTGCTCCCCCGCTGCCAGCCTCGAACGGTGTCCCCTTCTCCCTTTGCATGGGGAGAGTGAAAGATCCTGGGTTTCATGTGAAGAAAAGGCACACAGAACAGCTGAGTACAGAATCTCCTCCCTCCTTCTCCTCTGCCACAGCCACCACCAGCCTCCAGCTTTAATGTCGCACCCCACGAGCAACAGAAAAACAGTACCCATGACAGCAGCTCCCTGCTGCCTGCGAGGTGCACACAACCTGCTGGAGCAGCAGCGATTTCTGTGTGCAAAGGCAAAACCAGCCTCCTCGCCCTGAACACCTGGCTGAGCACAACCTCTTCCACGTTTTCATTGCGGCAGAGTCCTCCAGCCTTTCCCTTTCTCCCTCCTCTCTGCATCCAAGACAAGCAGCCCAGTGATCACCTGCAATGGCAGCCACAGAGGGTGACCTGAGCCCTAGAGCTACGGCTGGAACAAATGAGAGAGCTTAACTAGAGCAAGACTGGCATAAAAAGGAAAGAGAAAAAAAGAGAGGAACAAAGATTCCGTCCAATTTGCTCTTTTCGGCATTGTAAAAACTGGCCTGTTTCCCAGTATATCACTCTGCCATTGAATAAGGTCAATTGCAGAGCAGTTCTTCAGTCATCCTGATGGGTTTTCATGAGAAAGTGAATGGAGTGCAAATTAGCCAAAGTCGTCACAAGCTTTTTTACTGTCACTCTAAGCCTGACAGTCCAAAGGAAAATGAGGATTAATAAATCTAACGAACTTTCTCCATTATCCAGGCCAGGTTAGGAAACTATTTATTGTCTCTCTTTTTCTGTGTTTCATCCATTTTGCCTACTGTGGTGAAGCATTTCAAGAAGAAGGAAACAACAGACGCACGCACACACACGCTCGCACGCACACACGGAGCTTAACCTCTCCACTGTGCAGACAGAGCACGGACATACCAGAGAAGAAAGGCACCAGCATCCTGCAAGCAAAGCAAGAGCTTAAAGTGATTCTACCTTGTACATACCATGCAGTTTTATATGGATCCTTGCAGCTGCTGATTTCCATTAACTAATACGTGTTCAATGTGCTAACCATACAGATTTTATGGGAGAAGGCATAATGACTGCTAGCAAGTCTTAAAAATTACCTCTTTTTTAAGAGGAAAAGATTGGTTTGAAGTTAAGGGGGAATATTTTTAATGACTGTATCCACATGTGTGAAGTACATTCTAGCGTGGTTTCAAAATGATTATTTTTTTAATAGAATAAGGCACTGCAGTAGCCCCTGGCCCAGAATGCAAATCTTTCCTAATTTATTAACATCATTTGTATTTGGGTAGCTTTTGGAAAACTGGTTTAACTAAGAGAGAATTGCGTGAACCATTCTCAGACCCAGGAGGTCACAGCAAGCCTATCACCAAAGCGATGCAAAGGACCCGTAGCATTTTTGTTTGGGAGGTTTAAATACGTGTGTGTGTCCATATGGGGGTATGCAAGTCCAGCATAATGAAAACCTGCCCAACTTCAAGCTGGACAAAACGTTATCCCATGTAATTTCTAATACACTGCTACTAGTACAATAGTTTGCATTCAACCATCTCAAAGTGCTTCCAAGCTTTCCAGAATCAGGCCTCACACTGTCTGAAAATAGATGTATGCGTTTTCAGCACCCAAGTTTTAAGCAGCAATTAAGCACATTTCACATCTGCAGCAAAACAGGTGGGGGAAAGGAGACAGAAGAGATCAGGCCCTTGCTGATGCCCTTGGCAGTAAATGCCTGGGATGAGCAGCACAGGTTTCAGATCAAACAGCTCCTACTGTAACAGCAAAAAGTGATCAAACTCCTGATTCCTGAGGATGAGAAATTCATTCATGGAGGATGCAAGCGAAATTGGGCACCAGGCTCCTAAGAAAAGCCCCCCTCACATTACAGTTAAGGACAAAGATGATGAGATTGAACAGACACACAAAACCAACAACTTTTTTAGACTAAAATGCTGAATACTAACAGCAGTTAGACTAAAATGATACCTTTTTTCATCTTCCTTCGGGTAACCATGAAAACCTACTGCAAATCTTGCTCCTTGCCTTTGTGTTGGTACTGAGGGTAAGCGTACTCCTCTCCCATCATAATCTGCCAAACTTCTTTCATTAACAAGATGGGAAAAGGTCAAAGAAGAAAATGCAACGTTTCATTCTGGAAGCCACTAAAACAGCATTTGCTTTAATTTCTTCCATATTGCTTTGGGATAATCAAGATTGTACTAAAGAAATTATTAACTACATAGCTGGACACATTCATGGCTGCAGAGGGGAACAGACCAGCTTAAAGTCAAGCCAAAGAGTCTGTTTTAACACTTTGTTTTCACCTTTTACGTGGAGATGCCTCTCAGAATGAATTCCCTCTGAGGAAGCTCATGCTACAGTCTGAGTAACCAAAGAAAAATTGTTCAGCATTCAAAGCAATCTGGGGTTTGTTGAGATTTCCCTTCTCCTGCTTTTACAGTCACTTGTCATTCCATTTAATACAAGAGAAAACTTTCCTGACCACCTAAATTATGCCATTCAAGACATTAAGGAAAACACACATACCCCAAAGTAAAGGTAAAATTATGCTGCAATCATCAAATCAGCCTTCTCTTCTTTATCCCATCTGTATATTCTCCTTGTAAATGCTCAAGAATTGGTTAGAAAGCTACACGAGCAGCACAGTCCTACCTGCTCACCACTTCAATTGCTGGTATTTTAATCTCATCAAAGAATCTGAGTTTTTCTTCCTGCTGTTTTGACTTTGCTGTCTCTTAGTCTTGTCACATTCACTAGTTTTGAATAAGTGCAGAACTTGCATTTACAGAATTTGCAATCTGCAAGATTGTTTAAGTGATTTATCAAATACTTTGATTGAACACTTATTGCTGTTCCAGTTCTGAATCTCATTTAAATTGACTGGGCTTGACATAAGCCTTCAGAGTGAGCACAGAAATGAGTCTGAGCTGTGGCATGAGGGGAAAATGTTCCACCTCCTGCCACAGAACTTCTGAAACCAGAACACAAACAGTCAGGTTTTATCTTACTAATGACCCAACACAATGTCTCTGCAGGTAGGTTCATCATACACAGCATCAGCATCACCTGGTTTCTGAAGCAGAAACTCAGTATTATCTGTCCATAAAGATAAAGGCTCCATCACTTTGGTGTGCTCTGCACAGCCACGATGACCACACTACTGAAGTACGAGTTACAATCACTTTGCACTCGCAGACAACATCCAGATCACAGTAATGCAGATGTCTAGTGAGCTCTGAAATATTTGCAAAGTCGAAGAACAGCAAATTCTTGTGACCAAATGGATGATGTACTTCTGGGGATACTCAGCAAACTGAAGACAAAGGAGTTTGAAGGTCCACCAAGACACCTAATGCCCCAACACCAGAATGGATGCAGCAGAACTCTTCCATCAAATCAGAAATGCACTGCAGCCAAGCATCATTAGAAAGTATCTTTTATAACATGAAGAACACCTGCAACCACAAGCTTCCTTTGCATTTACCACTCTGATTCTATACAAAGTGTGCACCCTGCATCAACTTTCAGTGTGTTGTTTGTATTTACCCCTACCCCAAAGTTACTGTTCAACAGATGAAATAACTGAAGCTGTCAGAGGTGGCTCGAGTGACTGTACTCATTATTACACTCTTCTGGTGCACAGAGGCACGAGCCAGCTCTGACAAGGAGATGAAGATTCTTCTTGCAGCTGCTCGGAGAAATCCTCTGCTTTGAAACGGTTTCACCCACTGCTGCCAGCCAACTGTGCTGCTCCCATTCATCACAGGCTCCTCTGGTTGTGGTGAGGCCACAAGCTGCCCTCCACAGATCCGTACCCATAAACATCACAGAGGCTTGTAGACTTGGCATCCCCTCATAACAAGTAAACATTTACTGCCTTTGCTCCTAATTTTGCTTGTGATTTTACAGAGCTTTACCAGATCACCTAACAGCTCCCCTTGCACATGCAATGCTTTGAGGAGATACCATCTGAAACTCACCTTCAGCGCACTAAATTCAGGCAAGAGAGGGGCTTCCCTATTGCTTCATCACTTAAGGCAGAACAAACAGTCTCCAAGGACATTTGCTGTCTGCCACATCACTTTCAATGGTACAGCTATTTAGAAACAGAACTTGGAGGTTAATGAAAGTACACAAATGCTCTAATAAACCTCTTCAAAAATAACCAGCAGAGGTGGGACAAAGCCAGAGCAGATTTCAAGCACCGGGATTCTGAGGTGATCAGACACAGACTTTTCATCGCTAATAACAAGCAGCAAAGATAGAACAAATGAAGAGAATTTGTTTCAGTTCCTAAGAGATTAACATTACATGCTCTTGCAGCATAACGGTTGTTGAGCCTTTCTTACTAAACCTGTTGTCTTTCAGGCTCATGGTATTTTCAATGCTTCCTCCAAACTCATGTGGGATAATGCACTTCCAAAAAGTAGGCTCTAGGTATGCACATTCTTAAAATCAACCACTCAACACGCATCCAAATAAAAGTGAGCTTTCCTACCCATTTTCCCCAAGAAAGGAAGCTCAGAGCCCTTTTATGCATTGTGAATGGCCCACCTAATTTAGACTGAATTATACCCTAACCTTCATTTCCCCTTTACTTCTTTGCTCCATTCAGCAGTTTCTGACTTCAGCTAATTCACTAACAATCCCAGCTGGTCCTTCCCAGCTCCCAGTTCTTTAGCACATTGTCCAAGGAAACTATGTGCTCCCATCTACACTGGTATTCCACTCTCCAATTAACCTACTGCTGAGAGGCTTTACCCCTTTCCACCATCCATTCCTCTGCACATACTTTTTTTTTTTAACCTTTTACTTCTGGAATTGAAGTTTATAAGATCTCTCCCAGGTGAGATGATGTTAAACTGCTTTGCTAAACGTGGTGCTGGTTACACAGGAAGACACAACCTACCATGAGGAGGAAATCGCTAGGAAAAAATAACCTGGTTGCTCGAGAATGCATTTCAAAGCCAATTATTAAGACATGGATGTTTAAGATACGAGTAAACAAATAGCAAAAGAGTTTCAACACTTGCTGTGTGCCAGGCATATGCTTTTGCTGTTGCTGAAGCCATGCGGAGTGGCTAAGGTGAGCCGGAGGTAGGTTTGAGCCACGCAGCCTGCACATCGGCGCTCCCCGAGACACGCAGATGGATTTTCTATTCTCGTTATTTAAAAACAATCAACCCCTTTCCTATCATACAATTATACCTTGAATGACAATACAGGGACTGCCTGGACCCAGGCAACCACGTGTTCTTTACTGTGAGGCTTTTACCGTGTCTGCAGAAGGAACAGTCTTAAACACGTCTGTATTTCAGATTTATTTCACCAGTTACCTCAGTACAGTGTTTTGTCTAAGCAGGACAAAGCTGAGCCTGGTTACATCGCTCATCTGCTTGCACAAATAGAAGAAGCCAGGCTAGAAACAGGCCTGCAATCTCGGGATACAAGCCAAAACTTCAACATCTTCAAGTCCCCTCTCCAGCAACTATGTAGTTACACACAGTAAACGTTAATAAACCTCACTCCATCAGACCAGAGCCTTGTCACTCCTCTGCTATCATGAGTGTCTGCACATAGCTCCCCCTGATAAAGACGCGTCCTCCTTTTTACTTCAACTATTGCAGTTGTTCCAAACCCTCTCTCATGGCACAGATTAAGACCACATTTTAAAAGACCTGAACATCCATGAACACTTCGCGAGAGCCATTCAGCATTTAGCTTTCTGACACAACGCCAAGTGTCTTCTCTCTCGGTAAATAGCACAGGTCTCATTGTTGACAAGATCCTAGATAAAATGAAGATAGTGAAAACGTAATTGATGGCTACTAAACACCCACCTCCCCCAGACCCTTCCTTCTTGTACATTTGCTTAGAGCCAAGTGAGCATAATAGCAGCACAGGGCTCAGAAAGTGGTTTTCAGAATCAGGCAGTGAGAAAGTCAATATGGAGCAGTGTGTCCATTTGTTTTGATTTATCTCACTAACTTCAATTGACAGTTAATTCATCAGAGTAGGAAAATGCCAGTCTAGTGAAAACACAGCTCATGAAGGAGAGAGAACCGAGTGGAAAACACAGAGTGTGGATAATACAGGTAATAAATTAAAGGATACAGTATCAGTATTTTATCATTCACATTCAGAATTCACTATATTTCTGCTCCTGCCACTTACAGTTTATAGTAAGCAGTAAATTTACACATGCATTTGCTGGTATATATCACACATACACACAAGCCCTTTACAAAATGAAGCGACTTTGAAAACCAGGCAAAGACAGGAAAAGAAATCCCTTTGGCTCCAGTTTCCGAACCTGAAATTTCCAGCAGATCACCACCAAACCTTGTATAAACTGCAGCAAGATGAGAACTTACACTGTGAATGGTGGCGTGGACCTAAAGCCACAAAATCAGTAAAAGGCTGAAAATGAGAACTGCAATAGAAATAGTGGCACAGCGCTGCCCAGCTCCGTCACGTGGGGCTGCGTGTCCCCTCTTAGCTGGGGACACCATTTGGTGTATCCACCATTACCAGGATTTTGTGATCTACTTTACACTTTCTCCTCTCCAAACTCAGCAATTCCAGCTGTTCCAGCTCTTCCTCCTAGAACGGTCACTCAATCCTCTTGGAAGTTTTAGCTGTCCTCCCCTATGCTTTCTCCAAGTTGCACCAGAGCCACAAGGCAGAAGCACACCAGGGTCTATACAGCAGAGTAACAATGGCCTCTCGTCCTCTCGCCATCCTTCCTGGTAAGCCCAGTGTACTGCTGACTCTTCTGGGCTGCCACTGCACATTGAGTCAATGGCTTCAGTGATCTGGCAGCAGCAATTACAAGCTCTCATCCCTGTGTTGTGTGTGCACCAGCCTGGAGCTCAGCATCACACAGACACAGCTCAGCTTATTCTTCCCTGGACACACTAAATTACATGACCACACGCTTATCTAAATGGAAGTTAACCTGCAATTGGTTTTGCCAATCCTTGGTGGTGCTGGTCCACTCAGCAGTAAAACCCAAATCTGCTCCAGAGACAACTCAACAAGCATCTGAACTTCCTGGCTTGTTTTAATCAAGCTTTATGCTTATTAAAACCTAACACAGCTGCAGTGGTCTATAAGAAATTAAGCTTCTTTCTATCCATTTCCCAGGAAACTGGACAAGAGCCAAAAATAATCCATCCTGTTTAAAGTATGTGCATTTTGCCTCAGCAACTCCAGAAAGGCAGCTTTTTATCTCCCCTCCACACCACTGAAATTCATTTTGGAGATGATATAAGCACTCACAAATAGCAAAAGATAACTTCTGAGTGGAAGTGTGTAAATCACTACTTAGAACAATAGGTTAGTTAGTATTTAAGAGATGAGATGCACACAGCTCTTGTTTGAATGCAAGTAAATATACAAGGTGCAAGCTTCACAACAGTGCAATCCTTGTGCATTATTAAGCTTTCTCAATAAGAGCTTAAACACAACCACTGCTGGGAGCAAATACATAGATCGCATCAACTCTAAAAATCCCAGGACTTCCATAATACTGGCTAAAAGGCTGCAAGGGCACAACTATGGGTTGGCAATGCAGAAGATACAAAGAAATCACAGCCTGAACTCTCACCCAAAAAGCTAAATGAACTCAGAAGTCTTCCCAAGGTTTAGGAAAGTCTAGATGGTTCCGCTCTAACCACGAACCACTGTGTTTGAGGGCTTTACCCTGGGGCTCACTTGACCAATCCCATCCTTTGTCTCTCCAGTCTTCTTCACCAAAACCTGAAATATACCAAAAGTTCGAATAATCTACCAAAGGTACAAAACCTGCTGGTGATACAGCTTTATATGGACACATCCCTGCTCCTACACTGACCCAGCCATCTACTGTCAGCCTTTGTGCTTCCTCAACTGACAGCAGAAGACACACATATAGTAAGTAATACAGCACTAGTAATAACCACCACTACCAATAGCAAAGCTTAAGTCATTGGAGCTGCATTTAATTCTTCCCTTGCAAAAGCTTTTGAGTCAACTCAAAGTTATCCACCACAATGGTTCCAGTTTTACAGACAAGGGCTCCCCCCCATCATCTGAGCAGCCTGTGATTTAACAGTAATGTTTCAAAGTTGTTAAACAACCATTTTTTTGTTACATAAAAGATGAAGAAAGCTAAAAGGTAAAAGCACTAAAAAGATACCTGATGTCTAATAGTATTAGGGGTGCAATTATCTTACTCCACTAAAGCCAAGAGCAGCTGCCTGTGTGGTACAGGCAGGATATTCAGGCAGGATATTCACCCAAACTATAGCTGGCCACTCTCCCCTCCTTCAAGAGACAGCTATTCCCTTCCTCACAGCAAGTCCTTTGGACCATGGCTGTCGTCAGCTAAAAGTAGATCCTTTATTTCACATCAGGCCCTTTGACACTTGTCAAGTTCACTTGAAAAGAATTTCAGCTCTTACAGCACTAAAATCATGCTGCTCTGCTGCACAAAACTACCTTTAGTACACACACATGTAAATCAATACACTGGGCTTAAGTTTGCGAGAAGCCCTGGTCAACAGCTCTGAAAAGCTGGAGCACATCCCGTGCCCCATCCCTGCATCCCGCAGGGACCGGCTGGACAGCCAGCACCGAGCCTCTGTGTAAGAGCAGCATAGCCAGGGACCTCCTTACAGCTCAGACCTACCACTTTCTGACTACAAGGAGGTTTATCCAGTTCCCCGCATCACTCTTCCAAACATTTGGCTTCAGTGATTCCCCCCCCCCTTTCCCTTACTCCAAGTTTAAGGCAGTTCACCACTTACGGTCATTTACAGCTTACATCTCAGTAAATCCAGAAGGTGTCTGATGAAAAAGAGGGACTAGCCAAGCATCTTAATCCCCCTGTTCATTCATGCTCTCTGTAATGTTCTTTCAGGCCTCTGCTGAGAGACTAGGCTGAAATGAAGGCTGATAAATTAGTCTGGAGGGAAACAAGGCAGATTCTGCTTGTAAAAGGTCATTCCAACTTTGTTCTGGGTGAGGGTTTATCTTGACTGCAGCTGCGACAGACAATGGCCGGGGCCTAAACGGCAGAAATCCTAGCTCTGCTCATGAAATTACTGTGCTGATAAGGTAGAATGGACTTCAGTGAGATCTAAATGGGAAAAGGGAGGTGGGGGACAAGGGTGAAATGTAGGTATTTTTGAACATGATTGAACAGGGATGACACAATAAGATGTACAATTAAAGCAATGACTTGCCCAGGCATTATCTGAAAGTGAAGAAACATACTGCTCGCTAATCAGATCAAAAGGAAGAAAATACCCACTTCTGTGTGCTGAACAAACTGCCTCGGCACAAACGCAGGCACCAGCGGGCTGAATGCTGCAGTTTCTATACCAGAAAGGGAATAAACCACATTAAACACAAAGGTGGTTCTTCAAGATCAGGGCTTCAGCCTAGAGCCGCATTTACTACACACAACACTGCTTCCAGGGCACGCTGGGGATTTACTTCACTGGCACCGTGTTGCCAGGAGCAGCCTGTGCTCTTCTGGGGCAAAGAGAGTAAGTCCTGACACCCCAGTCTGCGCTTCCTGGTGTGTGCACAGACTTGGCCTTCCTTGGGAGGGAAATGCCTCTCCTTTATTTACACATCCCACTTGAAGGTGCGTGTTCCCGATCAGTGCAAACACATTAAATGGTCGCAGCGTTACTGTCACCCGCCTGGAAGCACTTTACAGCACCCAGCTCCCGCTTCTGTGCCTCAGACGATCCCGTTACCCTTTTGCTTTCAGAGAGGAGAGAGAGAAGCAGGAAATGGAGAGAGATGCACAAAGAAGTGGAGGTGGTTACTTTACAAGGCGCTTCCCTAAGCAGCTGACCTTAGCTGCAGCTTGAGAAACAAAGCACACAGGTACTAATAAGATTCCCTGTGCATGGAAACGCTCCTTCCACTCCACACCTCCCCACTTTCTGACCACCAAACCCTCTTGCAGATGTGCTCCTTCCACTAAGGTTTCTAAAGGTGACTCAAGCTTAGCTTCACACCTTCCTTGGATAAACAGCCCATGTGTTTCAAAGCTGTAAACTCTGAGTACAAGGACTCTCTCATTTTGTAGAGGTCCCAGTGCTTTGCTGTGGTGAAATACACAAAAAGAGGAAAGGATGAGTAATTAAACAGTATGTTAACAAGTGAAGAACAAGGACCCACCTATGTCCTACTACTTCAGAAAGGATAACAGAGCCAACTTTTCATTTGCACCTCTCTATACAACAACGTAACTCCCTCGCATCTCCAGTGCCAGAGCAGAAGCAACCAAGGTGCCAAAATGTGTAAAGTGCTAAATTCCACAAAGTAAGAGTTGCTACATTTAGTTCTCCAAATTTTGGTGCTGCTCCATATTTGCTATGGGAAGAGGAGGACGACATCAAATTATGCAGAGAATGTGATTTCCCTGAAAGTAATTAACACAACATTTTACTCTGAAAATTCCCTGTTGTTACTTCTTGTATCGTACAGATTGAGGTGAAGGAACTTAATTTACAACCTTCAGACTTCATGATTAACCAGGAACTCAAATGAGGTTCACTGAAAGGTTTGCTCATGTCACAAGCCTTTAGAGTCTAAACACAGCTCTAAGTACGTAAGCCTTGACTCCAGGTTGAGTAATGACCTTCTCTAATGTCTTAGCACAAGGCTACTGGAACTCAGGGGCGAGGGGTAAGATACGCAGTAAAAGGACCCTGGGAAATAACTGGGCGAACACCTGAAGCACACAGGACAGGACAATGAGGTGTGGACAGCCTACCTGTGTGCAGGAAAGGTGCAGCAGCTCTGACCTCAGCTGCTGGCTTCCAAGCTCCCTAGAGAACTTGGGGACGCTCCTGCACTGCCAGCTTGTGCTGGCACCCTCGCTGCCCTCCTATCACACATACATTACCCACCAGCAAACAGCATAAGGACTGTCCTCTCAAACAGCAAACACATCTCCATTACCACACAGCAGCAGCCCAGGAACTGCAAAGCAAGTTATTTCCCATTGCTTCCACCTTCTGAAATTGCAACTGCACGAGTCCACTGCGCGGTGCCTCCTCTAAAGCCCCCGTATATTTACAGTTTAACTTATTGATCATCTCCTTTACAAAAGTCACTGTGTTCCAGTGCTCCACCAGCCAGGCTTTTCTGGGAATGCACAAAAGAAAGGTTGGATTCCTACGTAGGTTAACATTCCAGAGGAAGAAGTAATGCCCTGTATTCTGCAAGGCTTTTGACAACAAAAAGAGCTATTTTTCAAACGCTGTGGTCACCACTGAGCTTTTTGTGGGATTTTCTTTTCCTCCTTTTTTTTTCCCTCTTTTCTCCTTTTTTCCCCTTTCAGCGGGATGATAAACACTGCTCCAGAAGTTGGGATTCATGGATGTCTCTCGAAGACGAAAAGAAAATATTTATTTCCTTTTTCTGCTTGTGAATCAGAATGTTCTATTTAAAGAAAGTGCCCTCTGCCGGATTGCTCATGAGTTATTACCCCTTATGGAAATAAAGGAGAAATATCAGGAGGTATTCTTAGTCATTCCCTTCCCCTGTCTCTTCTGGGTTTTTTTCTTAATTCCTTATATACCCATGTTTTAGAGACGTGCCTAAGATAGAGCAAGAGATCTTGGCATTCTTGGGCCTAAAAAAGACTTACTCTTTTAACCCTGACGTTGAAGCATTTGGTGAAACATCAAAAAATGGTACAAATCCCAGTTGTTTCACTTGGATGTCATAAGGTGCAGTTGTCATTTCTATCCAGCGTTGAAATTAATAAATTAACCTCTCCCCAGTGGATTTAGTTGTAGAGAATGGGACTTCGCCTTTGATACAATAAGCAGTTTCCCCTGATCCCTCCCTGCCTTTTCTTTGTTGCTTCTTTTCTGAATCAAAAGCCAGAGGCATGGGCCTACTGGCATGTTTCTAATACCAGGCATAGGAAACAGCCTAACAACTGACAGACCTGGAAGCTGACACTTCCCCTTCCTCATGATGGTCCCTCACACCAGAACAAAGGCCATATACAAGGGAGAAAGCGTAAGTGCTGATGCTGTCACCACAGTTGTTCTCTGGAAAGCAGACAGCACCTACCATGTACAAAGCTGAGCAACTTCACTGGCCCATAATCACAGAGTATTTATCATGTCCAGAGTTCAGTAAGTTCTTTTTACTCCTTGAGATTAATTTTTTCCATGTGAGTGCTGGGTTTCAGTCTAAAGCAAAAGTTTATCTACAGTTTTATACCACATGTATATATAGCTTCTCACTGCTGGTGGCTCAGGGCGTATCTGGGAAGCCCCAGAGTGCTCTTAGGTTCTGTTCACCTTATGAACCCACAGATCCTTTCTCTCTCAGAATTACTCCAGCCAAACAAAACTGAGCAACTGCGGAGTAACCTTGCATGGGAAATGTCTTCTGCGTAGGTAACACGCTCCAGCTAGGGAATGGCCACGCACACCATTCCTCAGCCACTTCCAGGACTGCTCAGTCCCTGCAAGAGCATTAGATGTGGGTTTGGAAAGAGCAATTCGTAAGCTCTTCCTCCCTGAGCGATAGAAGCTGTTCTAGTAACACTACTCTCCAGCCAAAGGGAAAGGCAGAGGCCAGAGAAAAGGAATGAATCAGAAGACACATGAAGAGAAACTACAAGGAAATATCATCACATCCGTTCAGTCTGTGAGCTGAAAGAACATCAGCAAAAGATGAGTACAAACCGGGTTGGGAATTTCTCTGCTCATTTAAAGGACTCATACTTCTTTTAGCACCTTTTGGTAAGAAACAGGACAGCCAAGAACATGCTGCTTTAACACACTGAATCAGCTTTTAAAGCGAAACAGGAGAATTTGGGCTGTATGTTCTTTTAACTGGGAAGCATGACAAAAGCATCATGGTTAGAAGAATGCTTACAGTCTCGTTCCTAATACTTTTCAGGCTTGAGGAAACACAAAATCGTCCTTCTCTGAGCAACCAACGCCCCTTGTGTGAAGTTAATTTTCCTTAGTATTTATCAGTATGTCTAAAAATCAAACCAACCAACCCCAAAATCTCTCCTCTTCCCCCCAGTTTAAATATTCTATTTCTTGGGAACGGGGAGGCTGAACTGCTCTGAATCGCTGCCACTATAAAGCCGAGTTTTCCACTGGCACAGCTGGGAAGCCAGGAACGCCTGCTGCATCCTTAGCTGCCAGCTCTTACATTTTCCACAGTTATTTGTCTTTCATGGGACCGCTTCTATCTTCACCCTAAAGTATTAAATCAAAGCACCGACTCTTCCCATGCAAAGCAGCAGCCTGCTCCTTACACGTCAGTCTCTAGTGCTTCAGCAAATAATCTCTCTTAAAATACAAACCAAATGAACTAATAACTATATTTTATTAATGGCGTTTACCCTCTGAAGCAAACAGAGTTAAAAGCTTACTTCCAAATTCCCTAGAATTCAGCTGGTAGATTTCCCTCCGGGATGTGATTCCCATTCTTCTCTCAATTAGCAAAATAAACCGTGCTACGATAAACATCATAATTTACTCAACAAAGTGATCAAAATCATTACTGATTCCTTTTTCTCTTTAGGTCCCCGAGGCAGTAAAGGGAAAAGACGTTGTGATTTATTTGGGGGGCTTGGAATGGTGCGTTCTGTGTCAGCAGGCAAGGAAGTAATAGGATCAGGAGAGCAGAAATGCAATCACGACACACTAAATAATCACGAGGCTTTTGGTTTGGGTGGTGTCTTTGAAGGGAAGAAAGGCAGACAAACATGGTCAGCACAGCAGTGGCAGGGAGCGAGGCACAGTCCTCTACAGGCACTCACTGAATCAGCTCCAGGAGAAGGTGGGGGCCGGAACCCCGACACATCTCATTTATTTTTATGAAATGAGCATGAATCACTCCCTGCCATCCCCTGGTAAAAACCCTTCACTAATGGGTGTGGTTTAATATAGAGTATTTTTAAATACATATTCCACAAAGTGAATGTTGGAGGAAAAACATGTAAAGAAACAGGATAGCGAAGATCTGTGTTCAAGCAGGACGTGCATTCACCCAGCCTCAATCCTCCTGTCTGGCTAAAGGAAAAGCATCTATTACACATCTCTTTCTTTCAAGATCAGCAAGTCAGACACGGCATTCCCTGGTCCCTGAGATGGTTTAGGCTGCG
The DNA here is from genome assembly GCF_000696875.1 of Nestor notabilis. NCBI lineage: Eukaryota > Metazoa > Chordata > Aves > Psittaciformes > Psittacidae > Nestor > Nestor notabilis. The sequence goes on from NW_009926850.1 coordinate 61,183, forward strand.
AGGGGAAATAATGAATAAAGCCAAAAATTTCAGCAAATCACATTCTTCTCCCACCTCCTGGAGCTTAATGTTTTACATCGGAGCCAGGTCCGGAGCAAACAGTTCAGATGGAAAAAGAGCTGGCCCCTACCTCCAAACAGCAGCCTGTGTTTGGTGAGGACTTCAGAGCAATGCCCTTAACTGCTTTGTGTCATTTCAATCTTCACAAACCTGCTCTGACTGAAGTTTGAAAAGAGAAAGCGATTTCTGCAGTGTTAATGCCTTGGGTAGAAGAGAGAAATCCATCTTCAAATGAAAGCCCTTAACAGCACATTTTGCAGTCCCTCCCAAATGTTTGGGGTGGGTTTGTTTGTTGGGGTTTTTAATTACAGAAATCAGAAGACACAGATCTAAACTGTGAAGTGCAAACAAGCAGTTTGAAATTGGTAGTGCATTTTAATACGCTGAATTATCATGCTTAAGCTCTAACTAAAAAAAATCCACAGAACACCAATAAACCCACGATTGCTGCACGCCTCCCCAGAGCCTCCTCCAGCACAGTTCCACTCTGTGCTACCTACAGCAGACAAGCACGAAGATGTGCCCCCCACAACAGCAAAACCAACAGTTTCTAGCAAAACGGAGATGTTGCTAAAGACCTTATGCAGAAGCTCTTCCCTGTGAGGGTGCTGAGGCGCTGGCCCAGGGTGCCCAGAGGAGCTGTGGCTGCCCCATCCCTGGCAGTGCTCAAGGCCAGGTTGGACACAGGGGCTTGGAGCAACCTGCTCTCGTGGAAGGTGTCCCTGCCCGTGGGATGAACTTTAACTGTCCCTTCTAACCCAAAGCAGTCTGTGATTCTATGAAACTCCTCCCCTTTTCTTCTCTTGCTGCCAGTGGTCTCCCTACTCAATTCTATTAACAGATGACGGAAGCACAACCCCAGTTACAGTTTCCTCACACAAGTAACATCATGTGGAGCTGCCTAGAACATCTCCTTAAGGCTTTTCCAATCTTACACAAGGAGGCAGCTCAGAAACCAGAGGCAGATAGTATTCATCACATGAATTCCCACGTAGCACAAGACAGAATCTTTGTATGTTGTTCCCAAGTAAAACCACAAAGGTACTGAGTGACTGAGAATGAGTTTCTACACTCCTTTAAACACATTGGGAGGTATCTGTGAGTACAAGGAAAGTCAGAAAAGATAGTGGCAGGGTGGGTCTAAGCGTCTGAGGACATCTGATGGAGGACAAACAGTCCTTCCTTTCAGGTATGAAACATACCTGCCAAACCTGGGAACAAAGGAACGCCGCTGGAATGGGAGCAGTACCCAGAGAGTTTGTCCAATGACACTACAAAAATAAGCAGTATCACAAAGTCAACGCAGAGTGAAGAGATACCAGGGCTGGCATTCAGGGCAGTGGGTACGGGGAACCTTTCTTAAAAACATTAATGTAAATACAGACTCTTATCAGAAATACAAAAAGGACAAAGTTCTGCCAAGGTCATAGGAGAAGAATAGATCTGTATTACTCAAATTTGATCTGACTTCCGGCAGCCAAGGAGGATAGCACCGGGCTCCAAAATTCAGGCTTTAAAACAACACAACACCAACCATGCCACCTATAGGAAGAGGAATCACCTTTCTGTAGGAGCCATTTCCACACTACAGCCTACGAATAATCAATATTGCCTATTCCTAGAGGAAAATTGTGCTCAGTTCCAGAGAGACCTTAAAGTGAACAATACAAGAGGAGATCTCAAGCTGCCGCATACCTGTACCCTCCCCACAACAGGTAACTATTTCCAGTATATTAACAGGAATTTTCCCTCTCCCCAGAAAGCCGTATTTTGAAGCTAATACAGCTTTACAATACTTAGTAAATACTCTGCAATGATATTCACAAGAAAAGAAGCTCACACAAAGATGAAATTCTGTGGAATGCCGCTGGTGGGGGGGAGAGGGAAACAAACCTCTCAGCTGAGTTTCCCCCTCCTTACCCTGTGTTAGGAAAGACAGAAATGGAAACCAAACCCTGATTTTAGCTCTTCAGACACCTCCTACTGCAGAACAACAAAACATGGGTGAGTTCCAGGTTTACACCATGTGGGTTTTGCCGTTTCCTGCACTTTGGACACATAAAGAAAGTAAACAACAACATCTGGGCATCCTTCTTTGGGCTTCACAGAATCACTGTTCACTGATATTTCATAATCAAGAGTGTAAATATAATCAGACACAGTTTATAATATTAATGCTTAAGTTTAGCCCTTTTGACCTTGTTTTCTAAGAATACAGGGCTTCTGTGATGGCTCCATTGGCTTGCCCACTTGCTACAGTTTTATCCCTAAGTTGCTTCCCACCTCTCTATGCCAACAGCTTGTAAACCACAGCTTCATATTGGTTAGTGGCCAACAGAGAAAACAGGCCAAGTTACTGCTTCACCCAGGGGGAAAGGGAGGTAAAATTCAGCTTCCACATATTGGGCAGGACAGGGAGTCCCAGCCAGGAAAACCTTGGAACCAGCTGCCCCACATGCAGCCCCTTCCTAAGCACGAAGGACGGCGGATCCGGGCTACTGTCATGTTAGGGCTATTCTAGATTGGATGCACTGGGATGGGACTGGGCACACAGAGCATATATCCCAGGTTACATTTCACTCTTCAATCTACTGATCTATTCAATCAGAATCTACTGTTATTTATGATAATTCTTACTTTCCAATCAAGAATATAGGAGCTGAAGAGACTGAGATGATTTCTGGGACAGTCCCAGTAAAGCAGGGAGAAAGAGAGGAGTAGTTCTGGAATAGTGCTGGTTTTCCTATTGAAGACTGGCATTTGTTCCCCTCTTAGGGAAAAATGACTTTCACATTTCTTTATCTTTGCTGCAGAACAAGAACTCCAGAACATCTAAGGTGTTAATGGGTACATGCCACTTCTCTATGGGCAGTTAATAACGCCAGCACAGCTAACATGAAGGGGAAGTCAAAGGTAACACACCCAACTACAGAACATGATGCGACTCATCAGATTCCTTCCACTGTGACAAGTTCTGAACACAAGCTGAAAGTGACCAGCTCTTTAAGAAGTGACCCAACATCATTTAAAACCACCCTTCCAAAATGGGGCGAGAGCAGCATCTGCAGCCCAAGAAGCTATCTTAAAAAGGATTTCTGCTGCTTTGTAAATACTGCTTGTAATGGGGGATGCAAAATAACGCAGGGAAATATGGCATTAGCAAAGTCACTACTTCTGCCCCAGGCCACTCAGGGCTCAGTCTCGCTTTATGAACAGATTGCACAGAAGACAAATGAATGTGATTGTCGCATTCAAGGCTCTTACCTCCCATCCAAAGTTTGTTTCCTTTAATGTGCTCCTCTGTACTGCCATATAGGGTCCAAATCTTTCCCCAACTTCAATCTTCTTTTTGGCCCAAATCCCTAGCCCTGCCCCTGGAATCGAAGATTCTCTGAGTTCAAAATCTGGTGGGATTGGAATGTCATCAGGAATGTAGACGGGAGCTTCATAAGGTGAGCCCTCCTTGGGAGTGAAGTCCTCACTGGTGGGAAAGGGTGATGGAGGTCCGACAGGAATGGGGGACATAATACTGTCCTCTGTTTCCTCCTCTGCACTTTCGCCAGCAAGGAGATCAGGGTCGGTCTCGTACATATTATTTACAATCTCGCTGTCACCTAAAAGGGGAAACAGCAGAACAAAACACACTGAAATACTCACGTGAACATTAGTTAATCTCTTCCTGGGACAAAGTTTCACAAAGCCAAGTTCGCATGATTTAAGGACAGATGTCGCAGCAGAGCACAGGACAACCCTCACCTACAGAACTCAGGTAGGGCTGAGGCGAGAACATTCACACTGGTGGCACAACCTGCTGTGCTACTGAAGGATGAGATGGAAGCTAACTGCTAGCCTGCCACGTTATATGGGATCGGGGCTACTGCAGTGATTGTCTTTCAGTAAAGGAAAGAGGGAAGAAAACACGGAAGAGCTGCTCCAGGTTCCCTGTAACCATTTATTGTTTTCACGGGCTCAATATACTTTGTAGAGGAAATAAAGAGGAATTAAGGTAAAACCTAATTTTGGTTTGGGAAGAACTGTTTCCCCAGAGTTTGGGTTTCCTGGGGTCAAAGCATCACACAACGGAAGCCAGGGCTGACAGCCACCTCCCAGCAATGCACCTCTTCAGGTGCAACAAAAGCGTCACTAGTTTGTAATACTACTTTAAAACTACTATGTCATCCAGTGAGCACTTTAAGCTACTACGGCATAGGCATTGTACCCGTGAACTCCAGAGGATGAGGATCTCATTTGCAATAGCTACAATGGTCAAAGAGAAAGCTCTGGAAAAGCTGCACACTTCTATCCCTCACAACATCTCATAAACTAGAAAGAAACAGATGAACCCAAACAAAGCCAAAACAAAAGGTAATTCTCCAGCACTCCCATCAGACAAGTGGTGATGATCTGGAAGCGTCTTCCAGAAGACCCCAGCATTTCATAACACAAAGTTTTACTGCGAAGAGTCATCAGAGCCCTGGCAGGTAAAGAGGAATTCAGGGCAAATAAACAGAACCAGGCCTTTGACTGTCCCGCACCAGCAGAAACAGTGAGTTTTGAAGGCCTTTCTCTGGACATGGCCTGTCTGACCTCTGGATGTGAAGGCATCCCCGATGGCCAGATCCTGCAGAACCCACCTCTGATCACACCAAATGTCAGTGGGAACATGAAACAAGCTCGAGAAGCACATTACACAATCACATCTGAACATACTAAAGTGAAAAGAAAACGGGGGGAACAAACCCAAGTCCCAGGCAGCCTGAAATACATGAGAGAGGAAGCTGAAGAGTGAGAATGGTCGACTCAGAGGGTAATAATGTTTGGGGATTTTTCCAAGAGGAGTCAATTGCTAAGCTACAACATTCATATGTAATGAAAACGGTGCTTTTTTCATCCAAAAAGGAAAAAAGGGGGAGTGGGGGGGGAGGGAAACAGATGAAGGGGAAAAGAAAAAACACATTTGTCATACAATACAAGTAGTTGAAGTATTTTGGGAACAGATTTGCCATCTCTCAATTAAACATGAGGCAGCATGACTGTGCTTTCATTGCACAGTAGTTTCCACTATGATAACAAGTCCAACAACCGCCTCATTGTGGGCCCTGCAGCAGCGAGCGGGACTCCCACAGTGCATGTTAATGCCTGACCCTGATGTCATCGGGGGGAAGCAGCACCCAACAAAAATTACAGCTCACACTGCACCGTGCGAGGCAGCTCCTGCTGCCAAACTGGAACCTCCAGGGACAGGAGCGGAGAGAGAGGGGCTCTGCTCAAGGTGTACGTACCACACATACATCCTGCGCCTCTTCCCCAGCCTCAGAATACACCTTCTGTGTGGAAGAGCTCTAGTTTTATTTTCCTTATGCCTCATAAAGATTTCCCTGAGTTCATGCCTAAGAAACCTGGTGGCAGACTTCACCGAAGAGGAGGATTTGGATTCCTCTGCCAACATTTTTCTGCTCCAGCTTTCTGAGCAACACAGAGAGCTGCCTGCTACAGCTTACATATGTTTCCCCGGGTAGAAAGTGCGGCCCTCCCTACTCAAACATGTCGCCAAAAACAAGCTTTCAGAAGTATGATCTACTCCACAATCCTGAAAATACTTGTGGTTGCTGTAAATGTTTTCTCTCCCAGTATTAGCAAGTCAAATTATTTTCCACTCTATGATTAGCCTCTCTCGCACTTAAGAAACAGGAATTCCAACTGAGTTGAAAAGCAAAACCAGGTTTACTGGAGCACGACCTGCGAAAACTTCTGAATGACACAACAGAGGCACCTCGCTACTGAGCACTGCGGATGTAGCTCCTTCCACGGGACAATCAGGCCACCTCTGAGTAAATTCTAATTTGAAGTTGAACCCACATCTGACTGACCTCCTATTTCAAGAGAAATCATGAGACACAGGTAGTCTCCTCCTTCTGCCTTTTCAGTTGCTAAAATCAGTTATCAGGGACTGACAACAGACATAAGAACAACAGTGAGGCAGATCATTTTCAGGTAACTGATACAAGAGATATCCCATATGGCATCTGTGAGAGCACAATCACCAAATAGGTATGAATTTACACAAGTATGCATGTTGGGTTTGTCACTGCAATCAAATAGTTAGATCAATACCTTTCACATAGTGGAAGGTGTCCCTGCCCACGGCAGGGGGCTGGAACTGGAGGAGCTTTAAGGTCCCTTCCAACCCAAAGCAGTCTGGGTCTCTATGGTAGGATTCATTAGCAGAGCCATTCCTGTAACCATGTGTAACACAACTGGTTAAAAACCCAGAGAACATCTTGTTGTTCAGGAACAATCTCCAGTTCTACTGAGCTTCATCACAAGTCTTCTGGCTGCTCGTCGAGAGCTGTGTGGGACGTGGCCATTCACTGGAGACAACCATTCTGTCCTACATCTGCCCCTCTTCTAACAGCAAGTATTGCAATGCTCTGGAACGTCTGGTTATGTGAAAAGCAGTACAGAAACACAGCTTGACCTTACTGTTATTGTCATGAAACTAAAATTAGTCCTTCAAAGCTCACTAGCAAAATCACTCGATAAAAAGACCCATTGAAAAGTTGCTTCCACAGATAATCAGATATGGGCATAGGCTTAAAATCTGTGTGACACCAATGAGATTCTGGCAACAATGAGAGTGATGCTTTAGTATTGGTGAGAGACCTCATGAATAATCTATTTAGCAGCTGTAATAAAGGAAAAAGAAAGTCTGATGTTAAAGGAAATGGTGGCAGAAAAAACATTACCTGAGATTTTGGGTGTTAGGCTTTGTATTTAGTTTTTAAGATGTTTGTTAATATTATATAAAATTCTGCTAAGGAAATATCTATTATCTGAAATTACTAAGCATCATCTACACTCACAGACATCCATCCCAAAGAGCATCTCTGACCCCAGAGAGGCTCCAACAGCCTAATTCAGCCCAGAGTGCAAGTACTTACATCAAACAAGTACTTGCTTAACTACCGCTACCAAGTGACCAGGTTCATTATCTCTGAACACGGTGCTACCCATCTACAGTTTACTTCAGGGAAGTTACAAGTACCTGTCCTATATCCTATACTCCATCAGGGATTCTGCACGAGCCTGGCTGCCGGCTCACACTGTCCTGAGCCAGGCAGAAAGCTGCCGGGCAGGCACAGCCCACGGCTCGAAGATCCACCTATAAATCACAAAGGACAGCAGAAAGCCCTGAACAGCACCCACCCAAGCAGTGACTTGAGAACAGTGAATGATCCTAGTGATCAGATTGCCACCTGATGGCCACAGCTGAAATACAATAGGAAATCAGAACCCCAGTCCCGTCGTGGGCTGAATCTGCCTGACGCCGGTTACAAAGCCCGACTGCCACACATTTTAAGCCCTTTGCAGCACCAGGAACTGGCACCTCGTCTCACACAGGCTCACATGCTTCGGGATGCAGCAAAACAGCAAAGTCAAGGCACCCAACACAATCCTCAATAAGGATCTGCTATTCAGTTAATCCAGGAATGGTTTCCCAGTCACTCTACTGGTGAAGGTAACCAAGTGGTGGCAGGACAGGTCACCTACAAAGGCACATTTCCATCAACACATTAGTAACACTCTTCCCTCAACAGTAACACTGGAAAGAGTTTGGCTATGTAAGCAAAAGACCCAAAATTCAGTGTGAGACCATCTCTGGAATGCTTGGGTTTCCTTCTGGCAGAAAGGATGCAAATTAGTGCCCAACCTGTGGTGACAGGAATGACTGCTCTTTCATGAAGGATGGGACCGAAGCACTGAATGCTTCACAGCCACACAAAAATGGCTTTTCCTCCCTCCACAGACAATATTAAATTTAACCGCAATGGTTGTAGAAAGGACAATAAAGAGTAAGTTACTTATAACTCATGAGCATGTCACACGAGTCCTTCCTCCCACTGCAAGATCCTGTCTCCTCCAGCTGAGCTGGCCCAGTAAGTACCTACAGCATCACTAGTGGAGGCTGGCTGGAAAGCAGCACCTTCAGCAGCCAAAACAGAAACTGCAGAAAGCAACATCCCTACAGGCACGGAGGCCAGTGCTCCACATGCTGCTTGCACTACGGAGGGAGGCTGCGAATGGTCCTCCACACAACTCCCACTGCTGCAGGAGGAAAAGTAACTGCAGCTTTAGGTGAACATTTGGAAACGTGTTTTTTCTCTTCCGTTCATTCATGAAAACCCTTTGTCTTCACAAGTTTTACAGTTGGAAAAAGACTCAGTGCAACAAATGTGCAGGGAGGGAAGTGGTCACAAATGGGAAGTGGTTTTGCCAACATGTCGCTGTGCCAAAGGAGTGCAGCACGATCTGCTTTGACCTTCGAGAAATCATGCTGCCAGCACAATCCTCTGTGTAACTTTAGTTTAATGGGCACTTCTGCTACAACTTGCTGTGATTTTGCCTGTTTTTTTCCCCAGTGGATGCTGAACATATCTGGAAATATCCAGCTTGAAATTGTATTTTTCTTCCCTTTCAGTTATTTCTGATTCACGCACACACCCCCAAATCTTGGGCCTTGAACAACAGATGACACTAATACATAAAGCACGTTAGATTTATTTCTCAGTGAAGTAAGCCTGTTTCTTCTTTAGAACATACCCAAAGGCTTTCACAGGCTCCCCGGCTTTATTATCTGAAAGCTAATAAATGCTAATAAATCCCTCCCAAATGCTACAGTTAAAAATAACTAATGATAAACAAAACGGTCCTAGGTGAAGATCCTGTATTCATACTCCCTGCTCACACAGCTACGACAGGCTCAGGCACAAGTTACTGGCTTTGTTCTGAAAAAACAACCAGCTAAATCCCACTGAATAGGAGTGCACATAAAACTCAGACTCTGCTAGCCTCAAATCGTTTGAATACACGGTCAGATCCGAGCTGATGCCATAACAAACCCTTTCTCAGCTCTTGCAGACACCCAAACTCCAGCTCTCTTTGCTTGCTGGCTCTATTTCCCCTTAAGCCACTGTGATTATATTTTACTTACACACTCTGAAGCACAGTATTTCAGGAATGCTCGAGAAGCAGAAGATGCTGATTTTGTGAACAGGACCCTGGAAACGAGTGGTCAGGTATTCAGGTATCTGACAAACCCACACACATCACGCCTGCCCAGAACACTCACACCTGCAGGACTGCTCACAGAAATCCTTATTTAGACATGTCATTGCAATTAAATCCAAAGAAGAGACAAGTGTTAACACATCTCCAGTGTAAAATTCAGCAACGACCAAGCTATGTGACCCTCTCACAACAGGAAACCTTCACAGTTACTGCAGTACTTGAGTGTCCCAGTCTAGCGTCCGAATTATCCATCCTAGCAACCAGGGTTTAAGAACATATTCCATGAAACTCCCTCAAACCTCTGTCTGATGCAGAACTGCTGTAGAATGCATTAAAAAACAGTTTGGTCCTGGAGAATACCAAAACCTGCAGAGTTATTCAGAGATGGAGACAGTGAGGGATAAGGAAGAGATGGGATGAGTGAAACGGAAAAGGACTGTGATAAAAACTAAACATGTATAAACCTAAGACCTCTTCCATGTGTATGCTGCATATTCCTTTTTCAAGTCTCACGTTTATGGTCTGTTTTCTCTTGGTTGTAACTACATCTCTCAAAGTTAAGTCTTTCTATTAAAAAGAAACAGAAACCACCTTACACCGGAGTGAGCTGTGAGCACAGATAACAACTGACTCCGGAGCAGGAGACCTTATCACATGTATTTTTTGATAAACACTCTAAAAACCCAGCTGCTTCCAAACCTGGCTGTAAGAAGAACAGGTATTAAGGATCTAAAGTGCCTTTGGTTTTAGAGTAAAAAAAAAATTAAGTGTTTTCTTTTATTAAGGGATTTCTGCTGGCAGAAACGAAGAATAAAGCTTGAAACAGTATTTCAATGTGTTCCTTAATACACATTTTCCTCTAGTAAAACCAGCAGGGAAAGTGTCCAAATTACTCTCCCCTAAATGCCAGTATTATATTTCCAGTAAAAGTCGAGTTCAACCAGGCATCAAAAATATTTCCACATAAGATCCTTTTAGAACCAAACTCCCCAGAGAAAGCTGTTGTCCAAAACTACACTTCACCTGATCTCCCTGTGCTCAGGTTTTTGTTTTAAATTTGAATTCAAGATGACATTGCTACAAGTTATGCTATCTTAAAAAATGAATGCAATGTGTATTTGGATGCAGTAGATAAAGTAAGTTCTGCTAAGCACAAAAACCCCTCTACTGTCATATTATTAAAGCCACTGGAAAAAATATTAGCCTTTGGGATTTGTGTCTCTAAACTATTTACAACATAATAGCTCCAATGAAGCGTCACAAGAAATGTACAGTGTATTACACAGAGTTGTAACAAACATTTGTGAAGAATCTATAGAAATAACGCGACAGAAAGAAATGGAAAGGGAGAGATGAAAGCCTAAAGAAAATGCTCCAATTTGGAAAGAAAAATCATCATTGCTTCTTGGTGGTTTGCTTATTTTTTTGCTACAAAATACCTCCCCTTTAAAAATCTATAAAACTACAGAAATGGTCCAATTCTACAGAAATTTCTTTGCTGGAAATGCAGTAAAGTGGAACTTTATAAATGAGCGCGAGATAAATTCGCCGGTAAGAGAAATGTTACCTATTTAGAATAAATAAATACATGCAGCTAGACTAGCTCTCCAAAAACTAACAAACGGTGCTGGATATTTCTCTCAGTCCTGGATGTCAAACCATAGAACGAGAATAAAGCATTTGCAAGTCTCCAAAAGGAGACCTCGCAATTGGAATTCACATCTTTGCCAAGCGAAAGCTTTTCGGCTGTTGTCACCGTCTCATTGTCATTCCACTCACTGTGGGTTCCCCAGGGTCCAGAACAGGAGTCCTGGCATTATTAACATAGCAGATTAATAGCAGTGGGAAAAGACATTTTCACAAACATGCTAAATATTAATATTAATCGATAACAATTTCTATTTCCTAACGTGAGCCAGACAAACATACCCCAGGCACGGAGCAGAAGGAGGGAGGGCAGAGAAGGAAAGGGACGGTGTCAACAGACTCTACAGAATGAAAGGGAATCAGTGAATCAATGCAGGACAGAGGAGTGAGCCGTGAGGTGGGTGTCAAAAGCAGGGCTCTGTTTTCAGAGGCACAGAGGCACATTTTAATGCCACAAGATAAGTTGGATTTTCCATCCCTGGCCAAACACAATTCCAGCAAAGCTCACCAACTTGATACCACATCGAGACCAGCAGAGCTCTGCAAGAACAGCGAGAAACCGCTTCTCACTGTTTTTACCATCCTCACCCCGAGTACCGCTGGACTCTGCACGCTGTATTTTCTTTAACGCTCATAACGCTACACAGGTATTTGTTAAATTCAGATATGCACAAATATACTCAATTTCTAGATGTGCATTTCAAGCTATTTCCTGCCACCAACCTCTTCTATTTTAAAGCCAATCTGTCAAACTTGTTGCATTTTTCCTGATGGATTAGCCCAGTCAGGGTTTTCAAATTCAGGCTTTGAAAGTCTCTCTCATTCTCTCACATACTTTTTAACTGTGAGCAGCAGAAGCAGAATGCACAGCCCTATTGCTGAAGAGGCTCCCAAATTATCCACCCCCCAGTGTCTGTCTGTGTGGGTTAAACCAAATCAAACCATTTCAGCTCACAAGCTCCCAGCAGAACACAAATCCCCTTTGGTCACTGAGCTCTGTGCAACCGATGGAGCTCTTCATCACGAAATTCACACACATCTTTGCAGCAAACTTCAGTTTGATCCAAGAAGGTTTTTCCCAGCCCTCAAATGAAGATCTGTACGAGAATGCCTCTTTGTACAGAGGAGGCTGCCCGAGTCCTGCCCCGAACAGGAAACACAAAGGCTTGTCACACACGAGGCTGGGACTTTTCTCTCTGGAGGTTTTATACGACTGCATTCACGGGCACCCTGAAAGGACACACACTGTCACTGTGCACAGATCTCAGCAAACCTCATGATCACCACCTCATGACCAGAGGACAGACGAGGATACGGCACTGCACCACCCCTGCTCCCAAACCCCTCTGGGATGCTTCTGCCTCCATGTATGAAGGCTCCGAGCTGGGCTGCCCATTTCCAGGCACCACCTCACTCCCAGGCTTGGGGTGCGCACAGGGCTCTACCTGTTATCAGAAAGTACCTGGGCTCTAGAGAGAGGAAGCTCTGGTTAGACTGCGAAGAGTTCCCTCCTAAAGAGCCATTAACCAGAGACACAAGTTTCTCAGACTAAACAGCAGCTGGGAGCAGAGGATTGTGTTCAAAAACCAACTGGAAATGGCTTTCCTGCTTTCCATGGATTCGCTTCCGACGCACAGGGAATGCTGTGGGGTTAAACAGCCAGCCCCTGACTGGCTTTGAGTTTTATTTCAGTGCTCCCACACATCCTCAACTTGCCTCTAGAGCCCACCAAGCCTAATAGCGGCCCCAAAATTAAAGTCACAAGTAGTCGTGTTTTCTCTGTGTCCTGGGCATTCTCTGGGCATCCAGAGGAGCTGTGATCATCTTGTCAGTCCTTTCTTCACCACCATTAAAAGCAGGAATTTCCAACTGATTTTTCTTACCAGCAATTGCCATAAATTGATGATGCAGCTTTATGGAAGAAAAAACACTGCAAAAAAATCAAGCCCTATGACAGCAACTGAACCTCAAACCTGAACCTGATTGTGGTGGCCGAGGTGTACCTCTAGCCAACTCCATTCAGCCAACTTCCAGCTCACCTTTAACCTGTCAGATTTCAAGCATGCCAATAAGGAAAATCCAGCACAGGCTGACACAGAGATCGACCAAGCATTTCCCACCATTAGGCTGAGGAGTCAAGTTACTGATATTATGGGAACAAAATCAAACTCCTTTCCTGGGCCAAGCACCTTTCCTCCGGCTACCAGCGTTGTGATGGATCACAGACATGTTCAACTACTATGGAAAAGTGGAATTTTAATGGGACAAGCGATGACAGTAAGAAACACAAGTGGGTTTTTTAAATCCCCTTCTCTACAGAGATCTCTCTCTATTCCACACACCCCCCCCCCCGACCAAAATGTTTCATATCCTGGTGTCAGTAACTGTTGGCATTGTGAGCACCTCTGCTGTTTGGGGCACTTTTTCCTGATCACTCAAGTGCTCTTTCCAGACAGGCTTTCCTCTCTGTAAGAAAAACAAAAGTACCTGACAAAGAACGAAGCGTATGTTTAATCCCAGAGCTTTTTTCCACTGAGGTCTATTTACAAGACACTTCTGACTGTGAAAAGTGCTCCTAGACTTTTCCTGCAAAATACAGGGCAGGAATGACGGCAAGTTCAACAAACGACAGCGAGATGTAACACTGCATATAACCCTTCCCCAGCGCTTTGGGAACAAATACCATTAAGCAGGCAGGTTTCTGGAGCCTTCTGCAGATGGGTTACAGGACCGGCCCAGGAGCTGATAATAAATGTCAAGCAGCAGCAGATACATTGGTAGGAATCTCATGATCTCCAATGGAAATTTGCCCGATGCCAGCGGTAGTTTCAGACCCATTCAATTCACTATCATGCCACAGTATTCGTACAGATTAGTTTGACAGATCCATTAACATTATTTTTAAGCTGATTTCATTGGGTTCTGTCTTAACTCAGGACCTGGGAAGACGTGGAAGTGTGACGAAAACGGGGCAGGGCACAGGCTGCATCCAGACAGGGGTTCTCTACCCTGCTCCACTCCGCTCTTTTCCGAAGCCATCTTGGGTGTTGCACCCACCACCTGGCCCTATTTAAAGCCACTCCATTATTCTAAAAAGGATTATTTATACTAAAAACACTCCCGGGACTACTGTATTTGTATTTCAGGGCTGCTGCATCCCCTATTTCCTCACTGCTTTAATATAGCCTGAGGCAGAGCGGGTGAAATGACTTGCGATGCCACTGTAATTTTTATCAAGGCTTGTTCCTGGTAAAAAGCCTCTTTGTTTCAAAGAAACGTGATTTGGCCTTTTTCCTCCTCTGCTCTATTCCTTGGTTAATATACCACTTCCACTTGCCCTGGGGCTGAGAAAGGTATTCCATGGAATTGGTCAAATCTCACTGTTTTTCTTCTAAATCACAACTGGCTTTTTTTCCTCGACCCTTGCTAAGCACTATCTAAGCTGACAGTCTGAACTTGAGGTTTTATTTGTGCCTTAACTCTTCAGCTCCTGGATTTCAGCAGTCACATGGCCACGTTAAAGAGATGCATGTCAGGACTGGTCAATCTGCTGTGGCAAAGGAGACTGCTGTGATTTAGAGCAAGACAGGAAGGAGAAGCTCTGGCTACTGTTACTTACTATCTGAGGCAAATCTCTCAAAGAACCAGGTATTCACTTACTATAAATTTGAAAACAAGTATCTTCTGCCACGCTGGCATGGAGCTTAAAAAAACATTTTCAAGGATAACTGCAGAAGAATATAATAGAACAGAACACAAATGGAAAAAAAGCACACATAATGAAGCAAACCAGAATTTAGATGTGGTGTTGGGGAAGCTCCAGTTCCACACTGAAAACAGTTCTCTCAGAGATACGTATTGGAACAGCTTGATGTAAGGTAAAACCAGTATGGATGCTTTTCACAAATATATTACTATTGTTCCCTTCAAATATAAAGTCCAAGCTAACAAACACATTCAAAGGAAAACAGAAATGGAAAGAAAAAAAAAGAGTGGTACAGTTGTTTTAATAACATGCTTCAAAATAGTTCAGTTCAGCATTGCCAAATCACTTCACAATATTACAGCATAACTTTATGGAACAACCTCTTCTTGTTGGGAGCTAAATAACACTGATGAACTCCCCACAGCAGTTCAGATTTATCCCACAAATACTGCCCAGCCGATCAGAAAGCTTCTTACCACTGAACACACACGGTTCTTGGTCTAACTGCCCATCACCAAATACCTGTAAGCTCTCAGATATGTTATTAATATGCAAATGGATCTCCAATGTATTTTATTTAATACAGTATTCTTTATGTAAGGAAGTACCAGTGGACCTAAGTTACTAAGCTTTTATTTATATTAAAGTTTTAAAAGTCTTTTCAAAACACAGGCTCTTCTTTCCTATGGACCACAAAGAATTTGTTTTTAAACACAGTAACACTTACCCCAGATTTGGGATTGCTTAATCAAGTTTTAATTTATTCTGTCTCGCTGACAAATAGGGTACATTTTGCTATGAAATATGTCAAACCCAGTGTCCAAGCACACTAGTAAAACGTACTTTGAAAGAAGATGTTGTTTGCTGTCCTCCTGCATTTATACAGTCCCCATGGTCTCCAATCCAATGAATAAATTATAAACTAGGTATTCCAGTATTTTTGTAATCATCTCTAAACTGCTCACATTTGGAATCTAATTCCTTCCTCATTTACCAGTGCTCAGAAGCACTGCACGTGGTTGGAAGCACAAGAGAAGAACACTGAACCTGGACAATACATCATTATCCCATATATTACTGCATTTTCACATAGGAAACAGAAGTCAACACACCAATGGGATCTTTAACAGGCAAACCCAGTCAAGACTTTGCTCAATGTTTAGCCTGAAAGACAGCATCTCCATCACAAATTATGTGACAATTAATAATCCTGGATGCAGGAAGTTTTCAGTCCTGTTCAGTGATTTAAACACATTGCTGAACTCTGCTACCCGCAGAGTTGTATCCACATAAAGTGGATTAAAATCACAATAATGGCGTTCTGCTTTCCTGTGGTTCTTCCCCTGTGATCACTCTCGTAGATGCAGCAAACATGCTTATATTAAACTTAAAATCAGACAGGAAAAAGAGTTCATTAAGGGAAACACAACCCAAAAGTACAGAAAGCCTTTACGTCTCCCAGGACAGCATTTACACCTGGTTGCGAAAAGCAATGCATTTTTAAGTAGTATAAAAATTTCTCCTTGTGTTCACTGAGATAGCCTCTGTCAGAGCATCTCTGCAGAACACAGAGCCCCCGTGGCATGGAAAGCAGCCTTTGGCAGCAGACACACCAAAAAAGACCAGACAAAAAGCTGCAGGATTGCTGCTGGGCCCCAACCTGTGAAGAGAACCTGGCCCTGAACACCCATTCCAGTAACACTGACATTTTCAGTTTGTTTTAAAGCTTCCCCATGTTTTCCTTCTCTCATCTCTCCATTTTCCTGCTCCCTGGAGAGCCAAATGTATGATCACCTGGAAGATCTTAAACCTGACAGGTCAAGTGGTATTTTAATTCGTATACATGACTTCTGAATGGGGAAACTGCTTGAAGAAGATTTCCCGTACGTACGGGATAGAACAGTGTCATTTCATCCTCTCCCAGCCCGCTCTCCAGCCCAGGCTCAAAAGCCACCACAGACAAGAGCATCCTTTTCCGAGGGGCCACCCCGTGCCTGGGCTCGGTAGCCAGTGTCAGCAGTTATCTGAACACGAGTGTAACCATAGGCCTGGATGGGCAAGGGGTTGACAGGAAGGATGCAGGCAGCCAGCAGCGCTCAGAGGCCTTGCTGAAGTTCTGTGCCTGGATACATCCCTGAAGGAATAGAGGAGAGAGGGAGCCACCGTTTACTATACGTTAAACACCTTTCAAGGCCAGGTTGGACACAGGGGCTTGGAGCAACCTGCTCTAGTGGAAGGTGTCCCTGCCCGTGGCAGGGGGCTGGAAGTGGATGAGCTGTAAGGTGCCTTCCAACACAAACCATTCTACTATCACGACTGTACCAGATCAAACCCCATTTTGTTCTCTCTCTCTTCTCCCTCCCAGTGCAAACCCAGGCACAAACTTTCACAAAGCCCCCGTGCATTTGAACAAACCTCTTTGGAACACAAACAAAAGCCGCACCCACACTTGCCACATCCTATCACAACCCTAATAAAGATGTTTATAGTTTTAACCATCAAATAAAGTGCTTAATTCCACCGAGCTTGTCCCCTCCACTCAGTCACTCCACAGCTTCATTTAGCAGGCCAGTGGTAAAAAAAATTCATTAATTTTTATTAACAGGGAGAGCCATTTGTTCCCTGTGACAATATTTGACTTGTCGAAATGATTTTCACCTCTGCCATGAGGTGCGCGCTCCCCACATACATCACCCGATTACTCCAGGAGCGGCCAGAGTTGCAGTCATTAGCCAGTGAATTAACGACAATCCACAGCGCTATTAATCACGCTGACAAAAGCGTTAGCTTGCTGCTGACCCGAGCAGGGCTCTGGGACACGAGCAGAGGAAGGAGAGCACAGCCACAGGGCTGAGAAAGAAAGGCGCGTTTCTGTATTATTCTTTTTCTTCAAGCTGCTGAGGCA
>NW_009926850.1:78593-107035 GCF_000696875.1 Nestor notabilis
AAGAGAAACAGAAATTAGAGAGTAGCAGTGGAGCAAAGTGTGAGAACGGAGGAAGGCACAAAGGTGCTGCTGAGAGAAGGAGAAACACAATCCCAGCCTGGTTTGGGTTGAAGGAACCTTAAAGCTCCTCCAGCTCCAACCCCTGCCCCGGGCAGGGACACCTTCCACTAGAGCAGGTTGCTCCAAGCCCCTGTGTCCAACCTGGCCTTGAACACTGCCAGGCATGGGGCAGCCACAGCTTCTCTGGGCACCCTGTGCCAGCGCCTCAGCACCCTCACAGGGAAGAGCTTCTGCCTCAGAGCTCATCTCAGTCTCCCCTCTGGCAGGTTAAAGCCATTCTCCTTGGCCTGTCCCTACATCCCTTGTCCAGAGCCCCTCTCCAGGTTTCTTGTAGACCCTTTAGGTACCATTTCACCTTCTGTAAGTAACTCAAAAGAACTTCCATTAAGTACCATGTGTTACTTTCTATTTAATTGTCCCCTCCCCACCTTCTACAGCAATTGCTGCTGCTTCTGTGCATGAAGAGAACCACCACCTCTCACAGATCTGTCATGCCGCCCGTAGCTTCCAAGAGAAGGCAGGAATGGCGACCTGCATCAGCAGCACCTTCCTAGGACCAGTTTTGGAAATCCCTGGAAAGAGCTGAGCTGACCAAAGCTCATTCCAGAGGCCTCTCCTCTCTCTCCTTGAAGACTTCAAGCAACCACATTTCACAGGGAACTGAATGAATCCTCCTACCCTACTTCCAAAAATCACACTCTCTGAAAGCTGTTGGCTTCCAGATCATAGAGCACTGGCCACTTGTGCCTGGAAACACTTTGAAAGAAGCTGTCAGTGCAACACACGGCACTTTCTGGCACTCAGCCCCTTCTTTTTGCTTTAATGTGGCTTCTAATTTCAACTTTCTGAACACTGCAAAGTATTCAGGGAAGATACGCACCAAACCCAAGCACTACAATTCTTTGAGTATTGCATTTCGTTCCGATGGCCCAGCCTCTGTGCTCCTTGTGACCGTGCTGCAGTCACCAGGAACAATACATGCATTTGACTGTCATCTTTAAAGTGAAAACCAGTGTCAGCAGAAACAGGCAAAAGGGGGGATCTGAGGAAACGCAGCTCCCATCTGAATGCAGGAGGAAGGACTTACGCACGCTCTGCGGTAGAGGAAGAACAGGGCAAAGAATGAATCTTTGCACTAGTTTTGAATGCTCTGGCTGTATTGTACAAGCAGTGGCAAAGAAGCTGCATTCTTTGAGTCCTGCCCTGTCCCACCAGCTCGTAACTCCCACTACAGCAGCTCCAACAGTAAGGCCATTGAGAGTTATGAAGATAATAAAACCATGGGGAGAATTCCAAAAATCTCTTTCGAAAGTTTTTACTGCTCCTTTTTTTTTTCCTCCATTCATGACCCAATAAGGGATTTAACGGGGAATTTTCAGAAGCGCTCAGTGGATTCTCCCCCCCAGTTATGAAAACATGGAGAGCAAAACCACTGCACCTGGGGCTGCTGGGCTACCACCAGTGAGGACCAGTGGTACAGAGCAGTCACCGGGGTGTTCACAGTGTACTTCACCTCGAACAGACATTATGCCTCCACTGCAACCCACCCTCTAGTAATCAATTCTCCGCACTCCCCATTCCCTCGGCCACAGTTTATCAGTCTCTAAGCCCCCTTTTTCTGAAAGCAGCAGAACTGCTGCTGAACAGGTTGATGCTGTTTCACTCTTACCCTACAGAATCACTGCAGAACCTGTTTCTTGTTACCCCCTTTCACCGGTTTAATTCTCCTTTTGCAGCGAGGAATGTCGTAAGGAAAGCTGGGTTCGGAAATCCATGATTTCCTGTCCATTAATTCATTTCAGCAAAACAGAAGGCAAGGTGATATTCCTGTTTAATGCTGCAACTCAGATACAGTAATAACCAGAGGCTCTAAGGGATTCCATCTGCTGCCATTTGCCCTGCACTACTGACAGCACTGAGCACCCACCTTGTGCCAATTTATACTCTTCTTCCCTGAAGCAATTCTGTCCTACTTACAGCTTCTGTGAATTTCAACATCAAAGTAGGAACAAGAACTGGTCTAGGTGCAAACCACTAACCCTGGTTCTACAGAGACTTCACCCACTTGGATTCACAGAGGTTCCTATGGCCTTATGCACAATGCAACCATAAAATCATAGAACAGTTTGGGTTAGAAGGGCCCTTCAAAGCTCATCTAGTCCAACCCCCCTGCAATGAGCAGGGACATCTTCAACTAGAGCAGGTTGCTCAGAACCACATCCGGCCTGGCCTGGAATGTCTCCAGGGATGGAGCATCCACCACCTCTCTAGACAACAACGGGTGGTTGCCTCTCCATTCCACCACCTTCCCAACCCACTGGCACCCAGGCCAGTAACACTCTCCACTACTGATTATGAAGATGTTCATCAAGACTTGAAGCTAAATTTGGAAGAACTGACTCTAAAGCTTGACACATTAGTCCTGGAGAGTTCTCTATGCATACACGTACACAACACATTCCTTCCTCCTGTATTGCTCCTGCTAGAAATACTTTTGTTGGGCTGTAGACCATGGCAAAATGATTCACATTCCAGGCTCCCAGTAACACCACCAGAACGCAAGGTCTCCTCTCCCCTGCAGCTTGGGCTTTGCCAGGCCACAGCACACAAGTCAACTGCAGTTGAAGGAGCAATTTTTCTGCCTTTGAAGGTATTATTAAGAAAAATATTTTAAGATAAAAATATTTTTACATTTTGCTTCTGACTGGCCAGGAACAGTCCCGCATGGTTTGAAATATTAACTGTTACCAACGGGAACGCAAAGCTTTCTCTTTAGAGGAAAAATTCTTACGCTCTCAACCAGGTATCTAAATGACTGTGAGTTTTCACTGATTATTTTTCAGGGAAAAATGCAGATGCACTGAAAATATATCAAAATCAGCACTTTCTTTCTGTTTAAAATTAAATACAGCTACTGTCTGCCCAGAGCATCATCACCCAGAGCAAAAGAACCAAAACAACCTCTTCCCAGATGCTCGAGAAAGCTCCACACCCTCTAGACTTTTTACTAATAAATTCATTTCAATATTTGTATCTTCTCTATATTCCTGTTATTTAAACTCAGGTTGCACAGCACCAAACCTCATCAAACTCCACCTCTGCACCCAATTTGGTGCTCAGCCTTTCCCTTCGCTGTCCTTTCAGCGCCATTCCCATTCTACCCCCCTTTCCATAGGTCATTTTGCATCTCACCTGAAAATCTGTTTCTTACCTGGCTTTGTGTTCAGTGCTTTTCTTCCCGAGTTACCCATTCTTTAATCCTGCAGTCCATTTAGAATACTCTGCATGGAAGTTATTACAGAAAGTTCTCTTTCTGAAATACTACTTTAGAAAATTACTCTCCTGAAATCAGTGACAGGTTCTTTAACTCTGCTTTGATTTGTAGGAGATGCTTCTCTGAGAAAACAGATGCCTGGCTTTGAAAACGAGAAATACCATGTTTGATGTGCCTGGGACAAGGTGTGGATCCAGAGTCCCCAGCTTTACTGCTCCTGTTAGATCCCGCAGGAAGAGAGCAAAGTTACTTTAAAAAACCCACCCAAAACCCAAACTAAACCAACCCCTTGAACCCCTTTTGGCTGACCAGATGCCAGGCATGATGCATGACTGGCAGCCAGAGCAGCTCTGAGACAGTGAACAAGGAGATGAGCTCCTCTCTGGTTATTTTTCTAGCTCTCACCCATTCCCAACAGCTCTTCAGCTGAGCTCAGCTCACTGTTTTAGTTAGGGCCCCTCCGTGTTTCTTAGATCTCTGCTCTGGACCCTACTAAACTGAAAAACCAAGGAGCAAAAATGAGGATGCTCATGTGCAGTAAATGACAGAAGCTGCGAGAGCATCTGCTGCTGCCCTGCAAGCAGGAAACCTTTTCCAGCCAGCCCCTGGATACGATCCTTGCTGTCCCACACTGTGGGTTTTTCAGTTCATTCTCAAAGTTCAGTGCATACTAAATGCCAGCAGATTTTTTCAAGGTTCTCAATTAACTTAAAATAATTGACATCAACCCAGTTCACGATGGAAACTGTTTTTCTAAACCTGGGACACCTCAGTCCTTACACGCTTTCCCTTTTCCTTTTGTAAACGTGGGGCATTTCAGGTCAGAGCTAACGTTTTCAGCTCTTCTGAAATCAAACCCTATAAAAATACTCAAGTCTCTGTTTGGACATTTTCAAGATTTTCCATTTTTCTGATCGAAGCTGCTTTCCAAATTCTACCTCCAATATTTTTTCCTCCTTTTGTAAATCAATTATTTGGTTGAAACCCAAAATAACACTATTTAAACCTGGGCAGACACTTTACATGGATATGCCATTTAACACTCATGTTCTTTTCTGGAATCCCAAGACTCAACCAGGCATTTATGCCATGATGGGTAAACCGGGCACACGGATCTGAACTCCACGATCCCCACGTTGTCCACAGCAGCATCGTGCCAAGTCTGCCCTGCTTTTGTCAACACAGATTCACAGATCCAGAGATCACAAAAAGGAAAATCTGGTGCTTAATGTTTTTTCCGTACCACTTTCTGGCTGCTTTATATCTTCTTCCGAAATGCATGGTGAATGAAAACATTAAATGTTTCACAGACTTTTTAACTTAGGGTCTTCATCCCCACATATTTTTCATATTACTCATATTCCCCTGCTTGAGTTAAACTCAAACAGGCCTGGAACAACTTCATTAACATAAAACCACATGATAATAGGAAACAGAGCCTTTTAATGGTTTATTTTCTTATTATCTTGTGATATATTTCATCTTCTCCCCCTTTTCAGAGTGCTACTACATTCTGTTTTCACTCTGCTTGCTGGTTCTAACTGAGCCCTGGCTTGGCAGCAGGGAGCAATCACACACAGAACAGCAGATTCCATTAAGTCCAGGCACTTTCAAGCTCACAGGCTACAAAACACCGTGTCACTACCTTAGTATATATATTAGGCCCAAACTTTTCACGCCCCAAAACATCTTCCACTGCCATACACCAGTTGCAGTGTTGCTGCTGTATAATCACCAAATGAAGTCAGTAAAAACTTCCTCTGGGGCTCACTGGTCTGGATGCTGGGAATGCATGAACCTGACTTGGGTTCGATCAAACTGTCCAGGCTGGTACCATAAAGCCTCCAAAAAAAGGTATCACAAGGCCTCTGTTTGGTTTTAACTTAATGTATAAGCACTGTATAATGTACAAGATGCATATCTATATATATATCTATATATATATATCTCTCTATATATATCAAGTCCCTAGCAGTGTTCAAGGCCAGGTTGGACACAGGGGCTTGGAGCAACCTGCTCTAGTGGAAGGTGTCCCTGCCCGGGGCAGGGGTTGGAGCCGGATGAGCTTTAAGGTCCCTTCAACCCAAACCTTTGGATGTATGATGCTGCCATTACCCAAATAATCCCCCAACAGTGTCGCGCTCCAGTTTTGCAATAATTCACAGGCTTAGGCGATAGGGGCCCGTGACAAGGGAACCTCTTTTGCAATAACACATTTTCTTTTCTCCCAAGACCACAGTTTCAAAATCCTGGAGTTGCAACATTTTTGATGAAGGTTAAAGGAATCTGAACTCCATGAGAAGCTGCGTCTGTCTCAGGATGGCTCTGCAGCTTATTTCGGTCCTTCTTGCTTTTCATAATGAATATAAAGAATCTTTGCAGGATTTCTGCTTTAAAATATTTGCTTGTATTTTCTTGCCTTTTAAAAGACGTCTGAAAAGGCTTTCACAACAGCTTAAACGCCAAAGAATTGCTACAACTTCCATACTATTCTGTACACGGTAACTTAAACCCTAATTAATCAACACACACAGGGTAAGTGTATTAGGTCTGACTATAAAGTACATTAGCTTAGTATTCATTGACTATATTTAATCTGTTGCTCGAGAGGCTCAGTAGCAGCCTGGGACTCGTCTCTAAAAAGGAACAGCAATTTCTAGGATTCCCATT
This sequence comes from Nestor notabilis, assembly GCF_000696875.1. Taxonomy (NCBI): domain Eukaryota; kingdom Metazoa; phylum Chordata; class Aves; order Psittaciformes; family Psittacidae; genus Nestor; species Nestor notabilis. Next base: position 84,598 of record NW_009926850.1, read on the forward strand.
CTATCATAGCTCAAAGTAGGTGCTCTGAATAAATGGGAGATGGAAATCAGTGAGATATATTAGCACCAGGATATATTTTTCATTTCCCTCTGTCTCTGCTTCCAAAAGAATATTGGTGATGAATTTGCAAATGGCTCTGGATTATGACAGAGTTTTTTACCCTTCATTATTTATCCCCCCCACTGAACACCTCTATTAGAGATTACAGTGACAAATGCATGAATAAAAGGCAAAGACAATATTTGAGCACTGCGGTGTAAATCTCCTTTTACGCATTATTAATTTAAAGAAATCCATTACACCGTAGAGCTCTGAGGGGAAGACAAGGTTACATGAGACTTGTGATAGGCAGCTGGGGGTCAGGCACAGGCAGAGCCCCACTGCCATCACCCGGGATGCTGTCTCCCTCCTGGGAAATCTGCCTTCCTTTCGGATTCTTCTCCATTTCTTTCTTTGCTTTTATTTAACACGGGCAAGAGGTGGCCTGGATGAGTTCTGCCCATCTCAGGGCAGACACAGCATGGGCAGGAAGACAATCAATGTGCTTCCAATGTGGATTATTCTCCATTTCCCACAGAGGAGCACGGAAGGAACCACATACCAAGGACAAGGGAAGAGTAAGTGCTCCTTTGCCAACCCAGCACGTGTGACCATTCGCTGGAACTGCAGAGAAACGTGTGCGTGATGGGAGAGGAAGGAGGGAGAAACCAGCACTGGCTGAAGGAGGTTTTTCCTGTTGTGGACCCTTAATTTGCCGTGACCTGGACCAGGGCCCAAATTTGTATCACATGGGCCACCCGCAAGCTTTAGGTAGCAAAGCTGGTGATCCTGCACTATTGAGGCTCCCTTTACTGTAAAGCCTTTAAAACAAACCAACAAAAATTATTCCTTCTCCCCTCTTTCCCCTTTTTTCCTCCAAAGACAAGGCTTAAATCTTGAGCAGCACCCTATATCAGAGAGCTGAATAAGGCTTTGCACAGAACCTCTCTCTCCGCCCCTTCAAGGAGTCAGAAGGGGAGGAAACGCTGCTCCTATCAAGAGGAAGGAAATAGGAAAACAGATGGAAAGTACTCAGAATTGGAACAAGTGCTTTTTAAACAATACAACAGGTCCCTTTTACTCCAAAATAACAGAACACTTCTGTGGAAATCTATATACAATCGTGCCATCGACAACAAAGATAACAGGGAAATAATTCTGTGAACCTGAACTGAGAGTACTTTTTGTGAGAGAGGCTAATCTCGGGCACAATCTCCGTATAGCTCCATCATGCAAACCCAAGCCTTTGATTTCACTTCGTTTATTTATTTATTTTAAATCTTGCAACAAAAGACTCGGGACTAAAATACCCTTCGCTTACACCTACCACTTGCGTAAAAAATACCCACCGTCGGCAGGAGTCTGTCACCAGTTTGTTTCTTACGCTGCAATTGACTGTATTTGCAGTTCATCTACTCAACAAAACCAGTCTTCTTTTGTGCTTTTTCACTCACAGTCTTCTAAGAGATTATACGTTCCTCTGATTAAACTCAGTTCTAAACTGAGTTTAACTTATAAAATGCAGGGTCACAAAGATTTCACTGGGATCCTCTCTCTCCATGTGCTCAAAGGAAAGCATGAACCCCTCGAGAGATGAAGGATGGGCAGCACTGGACCAAACACAACTGGAATGTCTAAACCTGACAGCTTTCAGTTCTCTTCTGCATGGCTATGGGCACTTGAAACCCTGTGTTTGAAAATGGAGGCTTTAAACACACAGCCGTTTAAGCGTTACAACAACATACATTAAGCACCTACTCCTGCTCCCACTGACAAACACGTTAATCTCCCAGTTTTAAAGGGATTAGCATCACACTCCTAAATGGAAAGGTTCTCACACTTCAGGCCTTTATCCTTCACAAGAGGTGCACTTTATCACAGCATCTGTTCTACGTGTTGTCACCTGAGCCCCGTTTCTATTTCTCTACCTGGTGCTTCTTACAGCGAGTCAGGGTGTTCTGCTGAGGTTCTACGTCCCAAATCCTGGCTTTCTAATGCCACCAGCACAAAGGACTAAAGAAGGACCCACGCACTTGGTGCAGAGCAGCCCCCAGAACAGTGGAAATTTTGTTCTGAAAGGTCAGATAAGGTTTGCATGGTAATTTGTGGAATTCTTTGATTTTATGCACAACACATACTCAATATACCCCATCTGAGTACACAATAGTCCTGCTTCTGCTCCTGATGACACAGATCAGGGTTAAAAGAATCCAAATACACACAAAGGAGGAGGACGAACATCAAATGCTAAGCTTCTCAAAAGCCTGGTGAGGGCTGGCTTCTGACTTATCTCCTTGTTCACTCAGCAGTGTTGGTAACTGCTGCCACTCATCGACACGTGAAAAGAGGTTTGGGGAAAATACCTAAATTGGATTTTTTTAGCTCACCCATTATAAAGTACAACAAATTCCCTTCACAGCTGAAAGGATACTGGGAAATAAATGCTTCTCAAACACACTGTTTTAAGCTTTCAATACTGAGTTTAGGTGTCCCAGCATTTGCTATCCCACTGGAAACATCAAAAGGGAAAGGTCTGTGGAGAACGGTACTCGCAGCTTTCGGAGAAATTGGGTTTCTTTAAGATGTTCACTATTGGAAACTTAAGCTCACCAGTTCTCTTTCAAAATGTAGACTATGGTTCATTGATTTCTTTCCTTCTGAACTGAGGATCTCAGTCAAGGGGGTTGAAAATAAGATACTTAATAGTAATTTTAAACCCCTAATTTGTCTGCCCTCCCCCATACACCTTCACAATAAATCCTTTGAAAAACTGGAAAAGCTTTAGTGAAAAGACTGATGGGAAACGTTAAAAAACATCATGCAAGCAACACGGAGTTATCTCTGTTGTTTTAGGCAAAACGTATTTCCTGCTTTGCTCCCCTTCAGACTCACTTAAAGCCTGCTGTGGAGCTCAGGCTTCAGACTACTCCGCCAGTGGGGAGAGAGGCCACTCGTGGGGCTTCGCCAGGGACAAACCTCCACCTGCTGGTGCAGGTCTGTGTGCGAAGAGTTTGACCTGGGTCATTCAGCAACACACAAAACCAGCCACAAGCTCCATCGCTGGGGCAAGGCCACGGCACTGCCAAGGGGGGCTGACCAACTCTGCGGGCAGGAGGAGAAAGGGCCATGATCAGAGGGCTGGAGCAGCTCTGCTCTGGAGCCAGGCTGAGAGCTGGGCTGGGGCAGCTGGAGAAGAGAAGGGAAGACCTTAGAGCAGCTCCAGTGCCTAAAGGGGCTCCAGGAAACCTGGAGAAGTACTTTTTATAAGACCATCTAGGGTCAGGCCAAGGGGAATGGCTTGAACCTGCCAGAGGGGAGATTGAGATGAGCTCTGAGGCAGAAGCTCTTCCCTGTGAGGGTGCCGAGGCGCTGGCACAGGGTGCCCAGAGGAGCTGTGGCTGCCCCATCCCTGGCAGTGTTCAAGGCCAGGTTGGACACAGGGGCTTGGAGCAACCTGCTCTAGTGGAAGGTGTCCCTGCCCGTGGCAGGGGCTGGAGCTGGATGAGCTTTAAGGTCCCTTCAACACAAACCAGGCTGGGATTCTAAGTAACTGGCATGATTTTCTTATTTCTGGGACAGGGGATACCTTGTATAAAGACTTTGCCTCTATATGGACTTTAAATTCATTCATATTTTATAAAGTACAACACCTGAGGCCTCAGTGTCACCCTCCTCATCACAAATGCCTCAAAAACCACCACGGGACCTATCACAATATACAAAAACTCACGTAAAAAATCTCAGAAATACTTCCATAACCCCTCATTGGCGTCAGTGAAAAGGGTCATTATTGCACCTCAGTGATCCTGTCCTAATAACAAAGAAATCAGTCTGTTTAATAACACCGCATAATGAAGACTGTAGAATAAAGCAGTGGATAATTTGTCAGTGATTAGAAGGTCAATGGGTCAACTTAGGAACAACTGAGTTGCTTTACCTGAGGGGAGCCACTTCTGTAACAGGAGAAAGCCCCTGCCTCGTCCAGTTACCTGCCCACTGCTGCATCATCAAAATAAAGCTGTACCCCATCAGTGGCGAGGGAGGCCCAGCCAGGTAACTACAGTGCCTACCAACAGAGCCTGGAACGCCCACCGCTTCCTGGAAATGCCTTTAAAGACAAGACTTATTTTCCCAAATGCAAGTAATTTGCCCCTTTCCTGCTGCAAAGGGCAAACTGCGCTTCCATCACACACATCACATCACATCACTGCTGCAGAAATGAAGTTTAGCACAGTCATCCCAAACGGGAAAGTCAGCCCAAGCAACAAAGATTCTGCTGGATTTGGTTCCTCATCCCTGCACCACTTCTGATTCATCCTGGGTAATTCAAGATCTATTAAGTACAATGCCATGATGCTCTCTTTGCTGAATGAGCCACTGCAAAACGCACTGCTTGAGAAACCTATAAAGGTGAATTATGATAAATTCCGTATTGTTCTGCAAACATTTGCTGATAGCACTCACAGCTACAGGAGGAAGCCCCGTTCTGCTCACTGTGCGCTGGTAGCAGGAAAATTCAGAGCCAGACTGCAGGCTCATGAGATTTCCCTGCACCTACATTTTAGGGGCCAGGTTTTGTCTGGAGATGCCTGCACCTAGCCCCAGGTCAAACTCTAGCTTGTGTGTGTAGTAATGTCATTTACATAGACTACAGCTGAGATTCAGACCATCTTGTAGCTGCACAGACACAAAAACCACACAAGAGCTGTGCCCAGAAAACTTCAGGCCTGAACAAACAGAAAAACACAGACTTTTCATCCCAGTGGTACAGATGAGGAACTAAACCCTCCAGATATGAGGCGACCTGGCCAAGGTGACAGAGCGAGGGCCAGGAAACCATCTCGGCTTCTACTAAATCCTATCTTAAAGCCTTTGCCACAAAATCATCTTTGCTTTTCACTGCTGGGGCTCACTCTGGGTACACAAAGGGCAGGACCCTACTGCCAGGGGTGCCCATGGTGGGCTCTCGGGTCACCATCAGCAGGGGCACAGACCAGCCCTTGCCCTGATCCCGGCAGCACTCCCAACAGAGGAGGGAGGATCCCGCGAAGGGCAGAGCGTGTCCCTGGCAGCAGCCCATCCCACCGGCGAGTTCAACAGAAGTTCCCTTCTCTCAGCACTGAGCTTTCAAGTTCCTTAAGGATCACGGGTATCACCTCGGCAAAGGTTTGCACTAACAATGTGTTTAAGTGTGTGGCATAGTGTGACCTGATATTCCCATGTTCCTTTTGAAAACCTTATTCACAAGCAGACAACAAAGACCATCTCTCATCTTTGGAAAGGCTGAAAGCTCACCAGGAACCTACATAAATGCAAATTCTTACTATTTTCATGTCAAATAATAAAAAATAAAAGTAGATTACTCCATTTCTAATTAAGATTAAAGAAGGATAAAAAGATCAGCAACGATTTGCAGTGCACATACACACACACACACACACAGAACCAGGTAAAGCATCTCTGTTTCATAAGATCAGGTTCCACCCAGAGTCAAGGGAGAGAAAAGCTCACTGAATTTGAATTGATAATAATGTTGTGACTTGAGCTTCAAGGAATTCCCCCCAGCCACCACAACCACCTTTCCCCCCCCCTTTTTTGCTTAAAATAATTAAATTGGATGAGGCAAGATACCTGATCAGTTCACTTTTCCGTCCCTCCATTTCCAACGAAACAAAATCCAGCAACAACTTTGTGCAACAGATTCTGTTCTATGCCAGTGGGTCAGCGGCCAACTTAACCATAACAAATAATAGTCTAGGCTTTCAAAGTTTCAGCCTTTTTTTTTAAGGGGAAAAAAGGCTCCGAGTGCTAGAAGACAGTTTGGATTTCCTCTGCCTTTTTACACTGCCAAGTCCCCAGCACATGTTGCCTCTGGCTGGCTAACACATCTCCCGGGTGAACACGTGCGAACCGCAGCTTCCCAGCCCCAGTGCAGCAGAGCCGGGCCCAGGAACCGCGGGCACGTCCGCTCCGAAAGCACCTCACTCCCCAGCAGCACTCAGTTCAGGTGCCGGCCACGCTCCGTGTGACTCGCTTGGCTTTGCTGTTTGCATTCTGCAACTTCAACGGCTCTGGTGGCCGAGGAGTTAAAATATTTCAGTTCTGAGTTAAGGAACAGTAAAAGTTTTAGTCCAGAGACACTTTTTTCCTCCTTTCCAATGGCGATTGGCTTCCCCGGCACCTCTTTTGTTTTGAGAATTTTGGAGTATGCAGACTTGTGTAATGCAGAGATTGCTTCCAATTTAATTTAGTTGTTTTGTCTTTTATCATAATGGAAACAAGCACAGGATCCTTCTTGGGCATTTTGCCATGTAAAAGGATGCAGATTTTGCTCTTGTGGTTCCTCAGAATCATGGGGGAGGGAGAGCAGGGGGAGAAGGATTAAATAAGATGCTAAATGAGGGTCCTACAGCAACTTCTGCATGGCCAGCAAGCCCCCAAAAGCTACTCTTGGACTCTATGAATTAACATTTGCTTACGTATCACACATAACCTGCTAGATGTCAACCCCCGATAGTGTAGAAGAGCCCTCGCTACCACTGACAAGAGGGGAGATTGAGATGAGCTCTGAGGCAGAAGCTCTTCCCTGTGAGGGTGCTGAGGCGCTGGCACAGGGTGCCCAGAGAAGCTGTGGCTGCCCCATCCCTGGCAGTGTTCAAGGCCAGGGTGGACAGGGCTTCAACCCATCCAGTCTGTGATTCTGTGATTTCCTAGAGAAGAGCAACCCAATGAGCAAGCAGGTCTTCTATTTTTGGATCTGAAATCCAGTGTGGATTCAAGTGGGGAGAGATTATATTCATTACACACTTAGCCCCTCACTACACTAACAGATTGTGTTTTCTCTGAACAGGTTTGATTTCTGAAGCATCTGCTAAATGCTTGGAGTACTCACACTGCTCACTGGTCTCTCAAACAGCTCACGTTGGCTTTTTGCTGCCAAGGTTTCCTCCTGCAAGTCAATGGCAAGAATGCTTCAAACGGACCTGCGGATAAGGACCCGCAGATATTCCCTGTGGGAAGTGGAGGCTGGTTGCTGTACCACCAAGCAGTGCTGCAGCCCGACAGCCACCGTTCCCAAACAAGAGCACAACAAAACAAGGACTGTTGTCTTTCCACAGTCCAAACATTTGAACTAATCATCATTCAGAATAAATATGTGAAGCTTTCGGGATTTACAAACAGTTTTCCAAATTCCTGGCATTCAGCCAAGCACTTAACAGAATATTATGCTACAAAGCACAAACCAAAGTACAGGAGCAGAGAACACAACCATTTCAGGTTCTCATTCTAGGTACACTAGGTGCAATCCCAACACCACTACGATTTTCCGGTTTCCAGGACAGATGGAGATCACAAATGCCTCTGGAATGGCACATTAAGACATCTCATTTAGATGTCAAAGGTACTTCAGCCTGGGAGAAGAGACTTGGACTTCAACAAATTCCCAAAATACAATGAGCCATCCTCCCATTTAGCCAGAGGAAAAGTTCCAAGCACTATCACACTGAAGGGATGAAAGGATGAAGCCAACAGTGAGCAGCAGAAGATGTATGACCGCTTGTGATTCGCAAGCCTGCTTCTGCTCTTACACACACTAGGCAAATTCATGATTTCTGGCACCAACTGCAAGGGATTTTAAACCCAACAACAAGGTTTTATCCTGCTGGACAAAGTGTGTGTCAGGATCAAATCTCCTAACCCCATTCTTCACATGCAAATAAAGATCTCTTAGTCAATATTACTGGGATGATTTCCACTGTAGTGCTTTGTCTTGCCTTTAGTGCTCTACATTTTACAGTAAACTAACTGATATTTCTCCTGGAACAGATGAATTGGTGCAGGAGCTGTAGGACATGCAACATCCTTCCCAGCTCGTGGAAGGAATGCAACTGAACCGTTAATAGCAGCAATGCTGAGGGAAGACCAGGCAGAGCAGGTCATCATCTGGGCATTCTGGAGTGTCCCCACAGTGACCACAGACACGTTACATTCCATCTGCAGCCACATGAACATTCACATGTGCATATGAATATCCACTGTGCATATTGGGTGTAAAAGGAATCAGCGCTCTCTGGATTAACAAACCTTATGGATGGAAACCTGCTCCAGAGATGAGGTCAGAAGCAGAAGAGGAAGCTCCGCCCTCTTGCTCAATCCTTAGAGACCCTTCCTAATCAGAAAAGCGCACACACACACCCCCTCCCAAGGCCTGAGAACTGCCCAAAGATGTTCCGAGTAAGAACTGGGCTGTATCTGCAAAACTCCAGACACATGTGCCACTTGCTGCACAGAAAGCAACATCCTCCTGATGGGCATCTTGAAAAAGACCACGTTTCAAGAGAGAATAACAAAGAACATCTTCATTTTAAAACCCATTTAAACTGACACGAAAACCTCATTTATTGATCAACCCGACAAGAGACTTTCGAAGCACACATACCAAGCAAACATGACACAAATCTATTTTTAGCCACAAATAACTATTTAAAGAAAGCTCAAAATACACATGAGAAATTAAAGCCACCAGCATACTGAGTACAATAATTCTGCACCCTTGGCAACCGATTTTAAGCTTTATTAATAACTTCCAGGAAATCTGAAGCATGGGCTCTGCTGAGCCCCAAAAATTAGCGGCACACAGAAGCTGAAATTTGCCACTGACCCCCTTTATGCAGAAGAATATGGAAGATGAACTATTACAACAGAGCATATTTGAACAGGACAAACAGATGGGATTGGGTTTTCTGAAGCTTAAACTTCTGATGACGCTTTTGAGAACTGTTTCGTATCAATATTGCCCTGTGAAGGTGAAAAGATACAACACGTCCATTTGAATCAAGAAATACATGAATGAACCTTGAAAAGCAGCAAAGGAAATAAAACGGTGTACACAGAGTTTCTGCGGACACTGGTAAGGGGACAATCAGCTACTGACCTACTCTTCAGCCTCTGAGCTTCCATCTAGAGACACAGGGACCGGGGGGACAGATCTTGGTAAGTCATTCAGCAATGGAATCAGCTTCAGGAATCACAACTTTAAAAGCACTACATTAAGGTCACACTGTCAGGCACTGGAGAGGCAACACACGGTAAGATGGAAACAGGGCTTTCAATAGAATCATCTTAGTACCCGCTTACCCCAGGACAGGCGTAGCTCTGTGCACCAGCCTGCACAATGGAGCACCTACGTGGTTCTCCCTTGGTGGATGAAAGGGGTTATCCATGCATTAGGATCATTCTTTTCACAATATGCCAAATACCCAAGTACTTGAGAACATGCAACACAGGCTCGGCACATTCAGAAACTGACATTTGCAAAAGCTGCTGCCCAGTGCATTGTGTAAGCCGTGTGATATGATAGTTCCTGATAAACAGAGAGTGGATTACATGGAATCATACCACACAACACGCTACAAACACGGCCTGAGATTCTCAATTCTCAACTCAAGCAGCTCCTCCTCGCTCCTTTGGCTAACCTGTTATCCCAAATGATGATCTGCTGGAAACACACACAGAGCACCAAGTTTCTGATTACACTTATACTGTTCTCTAAACACAATCCAGCAAGACAAAACATGCACCCCAGAAATGCAAGGGTGCCTCCGCTACAGGGGTAGAGGGGTGGAGAGGCAAGAAAAAGAAAGCTATACACATACAACACAGCCCAAACAAAGCCAAACCCTTCTTAGGTATTTGTCCACCTGCTTGGACTGCACAGGACTGTGGCAAAGCAAACAAAAGCTCCACGCTATCAGCAGATAGCACAGTTCATGGTTAACTTCAAGTAGCACAGAACACACCTCTTCAGAAATAGCAGCAGCTCAAAGAACTGCAGGGAGAAAGGAAACCCACACAACACACCCACAACCTTCGGAAGGGTGGATAGCCCTAGCTCCCAAAATCAAACCCCAGTGTAAACCAGACCATTGCTCTATACTTACAAGTCAACATGACAACTGGGAAAACGCGAAGCATCCCCTAACCCCCACAAAGCGGAATTCTTCAGGTGGCTCACTCACCTCCACTGCACTGAGCCCAGGAACCTCAGAAGATGGCTTTCTGGCCCAGAGGCCTTCACTCCAACCAGCCTATGAGTCTCTGAGGTGGTTATTACCTCTAAGTGCTTGCAGTCCTTGTACCCAAAACAACACTGATGGGTGGGCCCTTCAGAGAGGACCGCACCACGACCAGCAGGCGCAACAGCAACTGCACTGCATCAGAGAAGGAGAAGGGCATGTTGTCATTACTCCTGCTGTTGTTACATCTTTCACACTTGAAATGTGAATTCAGCCACAAAAATGCTATTTGAATGAAGACCCAACCCCCGTTCTGAAAGGTAAAGGTTGCTGCCAGGCTCTCTCCCTCTAACACACCTATTACCATCAGACAGAAGATGCAGATCAGCTGAGCCACTGGGGTCTGATCTGTCACACGGACTCCCAAGCACCAGTATCCATTTGCCAGGTGGATTAACTGAGGACATCATTGTCACTCTTACAGGGAGCCAGAGCACAAGCACCTCTAAAACACTGCACCAAAGTGGTACAGAGTAAGTGCCTAAGAAGTGGAACCCGGTGTCCAAAGACAGACAAGTAAAACAAAAACCCTGAGTCCAGACCTCAGTGTCTTGCACCAAGCACATGAAGTTTACTAACCACAATTCTAGGAACGAGATCCCTGAATCCGTGAACTGAACACTGCAAATGAGAAAACTCTGGGTAAAATGGCAGGCAACAAAGGACCCAGAGCACACCATGAAACATCCTCCTGTAGTTCAGCTGCTAATTTGTACAGCTTCAGAAGACTGAAGGTAATGGGCTGTTCATCTGAAATGATTCCTCTGCTTCGGACTGGTATCTCCAGACTGCACTGGGCAGCAGTGCTAATCACAGCAAAGACAGCATTTACAAACATGAAGAGTCTGTTAGAGCATGTTAATAACAGTGATAAACAGCTATTAATAATTTCTCCACCGGATATTAATGCTGTGGGTTTGACCCCTTGCTGTGGAACATCCACACTGACAAATCTCTGCACACACAAACCCTTTTTTCAAGCCATCCTTAGTTTTAAATGGAAGACTATAAAATATCTTTATTAAAGTTTGGTTTGAGATTAGCAAGAAGGCAATAGCACTGTGCCTCTCAATCTAGCACACACATTTTCCCCCACATGATAAAGGAAGGGAAAGCAATGTGATGGCTCTTTCCACCTTCCTGATTTATAACTGTCCATGACTGTAGGTCAAATGAATGAAAAGCACCTGGGGAGCAGGCAGCCGAGCAGGTCCTCAGCTGACAGAACCCTGGAGTGCAGGGGAGATAGCTCCTGCGACTGCTCAGACAAATCAGGTAATTAAATGGAAACAGGCGAGATAAATTGCACTTTCTTAATTGGGTTATCAAGAAACAATAGTGACTATGAATGACCTCACTGTCTGTGTAGTCTAACACTTCTCTCTGTAGGAACTAGGAGGGAGTTATTCGTCTAGGCTGGGGTTATTGTTGGCCTAGAAAATGAATGCTTAAGAACAACTTACTTTTTTTTCCTCCTCTCACCAGAAGCCATTACAGATACAAATCTAGGTCTGCTGATTTGGAGGTGGGAGTATGCATGGGATGCAAAGAGAAGGAGGACTGCATTAAAAGTTAATAGCTCTCTCTCCAAAGTTAACGGATGTGCAGCAGATCATGGGTGCTACAGCCTGGGCTTGCTCTCACCCACAGGTCTGCCATCACTTGGATCAGCCGAACTAGATGGTGTGTGCTCTGTGCGTGTGCTGGAGAGAAACAGAACACAGCAGCACATCTGAGGTGCTGCAGAGAACACAGTGGTCAGAAGGCAAGAGACTGGGAATTAGTCACCTCTTCAACAAAAAGTGAATTACATCCGCTTCTTACCACCTTGCTACAGAACTGGCTCTAAAGCTGTCTGAATTCAGGATTTCGCTGTTTAATAACATCAACATCCTGATCTTATCTATTGAGCTATCACTCCATCATGCTCAGATCCTGCTGGAATAAAAATCCTAACTGGAAGTGCTCTGGAGGAAACCACAGTAAACAACTCACATGCTCACTGTGCATAGCACAGAATGACCAAGCACAGGGGTGGAAAACCAAACATATACTTTCAAAGAATATTTGAAAGAAGGAACAAGCATATGGCTTATGTTTAGAAACCTCTCTTGACTCAGCAACCCCGAGGCTAGAGGCTGCATTGAAGCCCAAGCTTAACTTGGTCTTGGTTGCCTGTCTGCTGTTTGTTAGAACAACCCCTTTGCCCTTCCACCATTGAGTTAATGAATATTATGATCTTACTTGTGCTCAGTTATTAACATCCCGAAGTTTATTCTAATTCCACACACGCTTCCATTTACTTCTGTTCCCTATTTACAATGCAGAAAGTAGCTGTACCCAACAAACTATCAGTAAAAACACATTATAGGATGTTTGCAGCTTGTTAGCTTTAATTTTAAGCACTTCCTCAACGATGGTGCTACCTAAAGCTACTTTTACGCAAGGTTCCTATTAAGATACCACATTCTCTATCCTTATTTTTATTCAAAATGACAGGAAACCAAAAACATCAAGTGTAGACCTTCTATTAAAGCCTCCCAGAGATCTAATGAAAAACATAACCAGGGGCTGCATCCAAGAACATATTTAAGATTCTCTATCTAGGCAAAGGCTACCAACATTGTCCAGAATGAGACACTGGTGAGTTTGGGTATTTTGAGACCCAAACATTAATTTCAAGAAAAAGAAAGAAAGACTCTTCCATTTCTTCTGTACCTTTTGTTCAAAGATCTCAAACACTTAGGCAAGGTCTACCACCTCGCTGAGGCAGTGAAGTACTGACATGCTCTTTGTCAGCAATAAGCAACCTGAGGCACACAGAAAACAGGTCCAAGACAGCATCCTACCACTCCTACACAATGGATGCTAGGGGGAGAAATGGACATGAACATAAAAGCCATATACTGGTTGACCAGTTCCAGGCAGTTCCATGCTGCTTTGTGTGCTCTGTGCACAGCCCTGGTACCTCTCCTGTGTCCCTGCCCATTAAATATTAACAGCCTGGTTAAAACTGAACGCTTTCAGGAGGAGATGGCAAGAGTCTCCACCTTGAGAAACACCAGAACTCTACTCCATCAGGTACAAGCCGCCTCAAAGCCCCCCAGGTCCTGGCCAGATCTGCCGCAGTGCACAGGCGAGGGCAGAACATCCCAACCGGCTTCTCTTGCTCCCGCAGGCAGAGCAACCTCCCCCTTTTTACTTCTCAGGAAATTCTTAAATGAAAATTGTTCTCTTCATTTTGGTGTAAATGGATTTTTCTCTGTCAGCGGATGGATCCTCCCCCTGCCCAGGAAAAAATAAAGAGGGCAGGTGGGGGAGGAGGAGAGTGAGAACACACGACACTGAAAAGAGCTGTATTAAATTAAACATCTCTATAGGATGAAGTGTAACAAGCCTGAATTTCAGCACAGCGAAGTCTTCTCGTTTTATCTTGTTAAAATGAGGCAGCCAAATAAATCTTCCAACTATTTACAACTCTGGATTTCCTGGGAGTGACCATGTCACTGAATTCAAGCTGAGTAATAATTCCATTCGATTTCAGCTAAAGTCACGTCGCTTTTCTCCTAAACTTCTTTTAATAAATTAATGAAATAATTCCCCAGCTGCTGCCAGAGAACTAAAATCTGCGTCTGAATTCACTCCCTCAGCCTCTTCTAAAAGGAAGGAAGCCATGAATGTTACCTCAAAAGCAGCATCGGAGATGGATAATTTGCCTTTATGTGTTAGATCAATGTGTACAGGTTCACCATAAAAATATCAGTTACCACTGGGGAGATGTACATGGCCCTGCTGCAGTCCTGCTTTCCAGTCAAGCAGGGGAGAGTTAATTATTTCTCCAGAATTTATCTTCTGAGTGGCTATTCACCCGGTTCGTTATTCACTCTACTTTGCAATGAACTCTGCACTTCCCTACTTTTCTCCCAGGAAGTCACAATCGAAGACAAAAGCCTGCAAATGATAGACAAGGGCAGAGGCCATGTCCAACTTTGATATCTTGTTGATAACGTATTGTACAATTAGATCAATTTGACAATTTCCATTATGGCTGATAAAATATTTATTGAGCCTTGGAGATGATGTCTGATCCCTGTGCCATTTGTTTTACTAATGGGGGAGATATTTACCAAATCAGTAAAAAGCATTCAAATTTCAGATCCTCATAGCCTCCCCAACATTAGATTTGCAAATTACTGGCTGAAGCCATAAATTACAGCACAGCACAGCCAGACTGATGCCAAGCTGACAAGGTAGGTAGATGGCTTGCGATGACATTGTTTCATAGAAGCATTAATCATAGCAGGAAAGAAAATACTCTCAAATTGGTCCATAAGTCTAAATATTAAGGAATGAGAAGCAGGTTGCTGGGAGATAGCTTTAGCTGCAGCTGGAAAATTAGGAAATGAAAAACCCTTTCTATTATTTAACAAATCATCTTAATAATGTTTTACGCTGTAGTGCCAGCAAGCAAACGAAATTCCTATTCTCTTCCATTTGCTCTTTATCCTCATTGCTCTTTAATAGGAATATTAATAACCTGAGGATTGGTGCAGATGTAGCCCAAACTGTATTTTTCTCCTGCCACAGGTTAACTAAAAAAAGAAGAAATACTGAAAGAAAATAAAATTTTAATTCCCATGTTTAAATGTTTGCTTTGTCAGCAACACCAACACTACGGGGCTGTAGCTCCTCTGCTACTATTATGTTCAAGGTCAAGCATACGGTTACTTATGTGCAGGCCAAACTTATTCAAATCCCACAAATCAGATAAAGTGCAGAATCCAGCTTACCAAGAAACACTGAGACAGAGGTCTGTAATCTTAGGAAAAAATATACATGTATCATTGTTGATTAAGTACAAGCCCTGCTGATTCATTTAGAGAAAAACACCACCTTACAGGGATGATTATACAATGAACAGCTTAAAATGCCTCCCTGCTAATAGCACTGTCAAAACCCAGAACCTTACAGTACATTGGCCAACGGAGATTCATAGCACACCAGGACTAAAGTAAGCTGAGGGTGACATATTTGTCTAGCAGACATAATTAAAGGTATAATATTGGTGCTAAAGGTCAGAGTTGTAGAGTCCTAAGGCAAAAGCACTTTGAAAGAAACAGCTCTGAAATAAGGGAATGAAGGATGATGCTGGTCAAGAGTCTGACACCTCTCTAACTGAACGTGCAAAGGTTTGTCTCAGCAGGACGGATGCTCACATCTTCCTACCTTGTAGCAGCAAAACAGCAGGTCACGCAGGGGTCAGAAGGCCCAAGCACTAAAGCGCCGTGCCTCGGTAGTTCCCGCTGGAACACGCTGATGATTTCCAACAGAACTCAACATCTGCTGCATATCCCAATCTGCAGAAAGCTTCAGCTTCTGCTCAGAGCTGAAATGGAATCTGGGTATCACAGCACATCATAATCCCCCTGCTTCTAGACACCCTACTGGTGTTAGACATCTACTCTCCCTTTAGAAATCGATGGGAAAGCTGGATGAAGATTCATAAGGACCATGATACTGAGCAGGAAGCACTTCTATAGTTAGTCACTGATAGCTTGTCAAAAATGCTAAAGAATGGGTTTGCCTTAAGCTCTGTCTCTGTCAAAAGCTAAAGCATGATCTCTGTCATCAGGATTTGTGGGTTCCATCAAAATGAGCGTCAGAAGATGACTCTAATGGTCTTCTGATGAAAACTCCTCCTCCTGTTCCCAAGGGAAGACGTAATTTCCTTTCTTCACTGGGGAAAAATGCCTTAATCACTTGGGCCTGCACACTGTCAGCCTTCCTCCTGCAGAAAGCACCACCACAAGGAAACGTCCCCATCAGCTACACTACTGCCTAAGGGTTTAAAGACACTCTTCCCATCAACAGACTTCGCACAAGTAAAATAATAACAGCATCTTCTCAGAACATTTTCTGCACTCTGAAGAACCTTTATTCAGTATTATCAAAATGAACAAGGAAGGAGAGATGCCCCGTGTCTTAGGTGAGTACCTGGTAGGGTTATTGGATAGAAGAGTTACACTAGCAGATGATCTCAAAATAGAGTGATGTTTCTTACAAGGGACATTCTGAGAATGCACATCAACAGCCACACACCTGAAACACTGAGCTGGATGATACTTCTTAACCTCCACAGCTCCCACTTGATGTGAGTTCCCACCTCTTCTATGAGAGAATTCAAACAGCTGCAGTTTAGCATTTTGACAAGCGATGACACGAAGTGAAGAGGGAGAAAATTCACCTCCACACTCTTAGGAAAGCCCTTGTTACCCTCGTAGATAGAAATAGTTTGGTATGTGTAAAACAAGCAGCACTGTAACCTTCACTCAGGATGCTCTGGGGTTCAGAAAAAGGTTGAATCCTTTATTGCTATCAACGTCTTAAAATCTCATGCAGCTTTCCAAAGGTACCTTTATGCTTATGTGTAAGGTCCCTTACACATTTTGCCAGACCACCACAGATTCGAAAGCTGTAAATCCCTCTTCACTCCCCAACACCCTCACTTAGTAATCCACAATGGTCAAGGGAGAAGGTTACTACACCTTTAAGAGTGAAATCTCAAAGCAGTGCTGTCTGTTTTGTTTGAGATAGCGAAGTTATTGTCCTTTGCACTGTCTGGCAAGCCCTTATGTCCCTTGGATTTATCTCACACACATGATGCAGCTTTGTGGAGGGGATCGGGAGAGACTTTGCATTCCTCTGGTAGGATGATATGAGTTTCTATCTAAATCTGTTCCATATGACCCACCTCACATGGTTAGTGTCTCGCCGATTCACTTGTAAAGGTCAAGAAGTATTTCAAGCTGAGGCTTCAAAGTCAAAGGGTTTGCTAATAAAAAAAAAATCCTACAGATAGAACCAGGACTTCATAAAGACACTGTGAACACTCCTTATTCTTTTGTGCAGGCTTCTCTCAGGACCACCAGAGACACAGGTGCAAGGGCGAGGCTTTATGTGTGGGACTGCGGGTGCGGTGTTCAGGGTCTTTCAACCTTTCCCCCTTCGATACCTGAGCCGTAAAACAATCTGGGATAACTAAAATCCTTCCAAGCCCTACAAAATCTGCTAAATCAAGAGAAGAGGGTTGGAGGTAGATAATCGCATCGCTAATAAACTACCAAAAAGGCAGATGAAGCTATTTTGTTTTGCTGCGCTCTTCCACATGCTTATGAGAAACAGAGACTAAAATATCTACACACAGCTAACACGAACTGCTTTGTCTGATGGCAGCTCTCCCAATGTCTCCCATGGCAAGCAGAGCTGGTCCCTCTATAGCTGAATCCACAATTCTAAGGCTTACAGCTAGAAAGGCAGAAAATGAAAGGCAAGATAAAATGACAATAGAATTTATCCTCCGTGGCCAGCGCAATCACTAAAATATGGAAGCCGATTACTGCACATCAAGCTGATGGGGCTGTAATATACAGTTATGCTTATCAAGAACTCGTTTAGAGTCACAAACTCATTTCACATAGACCACCAGCCAAGGACAGAAGGAAAAGGGCTTGGACAATGCCCTATATATGAGCTAAATGGACTAAAGAACTACCATTGCCATTTAAAATCCCCACAATATTGCATATTCACAAGTAGCTTTTATCCTTTTAAATGAAACATTAAAATATTAACATCTGAATAAACCCTGATTCCATACCAGGCAGCAGGAGACCTAGCACCTCACACAAAACCAGCACGCTAACTTCCTAACCTATAGTTGCTTAAAACATTTGCCATCTGTCTGTGCGTATCATGAAGGTCTCAAAGCTACCTAAGGGTAAGGTTTAGGAACCTGTATTCATTTTCAGAGGTCCCATGAACAGGCAGAAGCTTAAGTGCTATTTAAAAGCAGTGGCATCTGTTATCCATACCTTAACACCGGGTCAGTATTAATATAATGAATCCAAGGCTCATTTACGCTAGCACTGGGAAGAACATTGCCCCAGTTTTTTCCTCTCATTTAGAGAAAGGTTTCACAAACTTGTCTCTCCAACAGACCTTGTGGGTGGCCAGTGTTTTCCCTGCTGCACTAGCAACTTCGACTTTTAATCCCCCTGCTAATACCCAGCCTGATTCGCTTTCCTGGCGATAGATAAGTCATGTTTCTGGGTCCCGCACACAGTGACCGGACACCACCTCTCAGTGGCTTGCGAGCAAGCTCCATCGCGGAACAAAAGGCAGTCTGTTTGGTCACCCTTCCTTCAGAGAGGCTTAAGGACATTTTTGTCATTTTTGAACAGCTAATATCTTGCAGAGGGAAGAAAAAACAAAAAGTTGTCTAATCTCTTTACATTTAATCTTTACTTTTTGAAAAATCTGAGCCCAGATGCTTAGTGCTGGACTATGTTCCATTAGACTAATTAGGTCAAGATTACCTACACCGGTATGACTCCACCAACTCAATTTAAATTCCCTCCCTCCTGTCCCTAAACTTGCACGAGTTGGAATTTTATTCCCTGTTTCCCTTTACTCCCCCAGAGAGCACGAAGCGTGCGGGCAACTATAATCAACAAAATAAAACCTGAATGAGTACTGCAGGGAAATCCAGGGGATCCTTCTCCGGGCCTTCGCTGTCAGTCCACACCACACAAAACTGTACTAACATCTCCTGACTTCAGGACAACCATGCTCAATGGCACTGCTAAAAACATCTGCTTAGATTCTTGTATTTTGCTTCACTTATAAAATGGATCCAACTTTGCACTTTTATTAGTCAACAGTTGCCTGTTAATGGGAAAAGACAGATGGTATTTTTATTTCTTTTCTCGCTTTCTTGAGGCTTTCACAAAGTTTTAAATATTTTATACCCACTAAAGCAAATAATAAATTAAAAGCACTGCAAAATGTAAAATAGTCTGTGCTTTAAAAACCAAGCTTCTGATTGATGTGCAATGCTGCTTATCTGTAGAACACCCACTGCTATCTGCTGCATCAGCTCATCCACCTGCCCCTCGACCAACCTCTGTGGATGGGTTCAGTTTCTGTACTTTTCCAATAGGAATTTCTCATTTTCTTCACAACCATGGCTGTTTGCTTCACTGGTTCAAGATTAACACAAATACCTAAGAAAACACAGGATAACATTAACACCTCCCACCCCAAAACCAAGGGGTTCCCAACTCACCTCAGTATCTAACCCTTGCAGACAACAAGTTCCTTCTGAAAGGCTCCTTTAAACCACTATGGAAAAGGTCCCTCAAGTTTCATGCTATCCGAGCCTTGGAACTAATTATCCAAAATGATCAAACAAAACAAAGATACTTCTTTTCATTTGGGATCCTTCAGAACATGAATGAACAATCTTAATCTGTTGTTTTCCCCATGTGCTTATTATCCGATTCTTCACAGATTGATAGCATTTTGCTTCGAATTCCTTCTAACCTTGCTTTACTACTGAAGTCTTAAAGGAAAACTAAAAGAATCCCGACCAAAGGCTGTAAATCTCCTATGCAGCAGTAGAGGACCCTCAAGTAGAAACTTGGTTCCCAAACTTCTTCATGTTTGAGCTGACCTCCTGAAGCCAGAGGAAAACTTTCAAATCAGTGTGATGTACAAGTGGCACGCGCAACCTCATGAGAGAGCAGAGCAAAGCAGTGCTTTAGCTGCAGGAAGATGAGCTGCGTGAAAAGAAAGCCCACTAAGCAAAAATACACCGAGAGCTCTTGCCTAAGCTGCAGAGTTTTCCAGTGAGTGCTAACGAGTCCTGCTTGAATCTCAAGGTATCTGAATCAGGCCCATCTGGTGCTTGTCTCTAGCAACCCCAGCATCACAAAGTTGCATAAAACAGGCTGGAAATCTCTGGACAACACACTCCTTGCAAATTTGCATTGCTGCTCCTTGCAGATTAAATTGTTTACAAAGATATGCCATCATCATCCAGATGTGACAGGCAGTTCTCAGCAGAATACACTGAAATCAGTTCCTATAAAACAATACTTCCTATTGTTCTAAGCACCTTGGATTACAACATAGAAATTAATGTTAAGATTGGAGAGATTTCACACACTGATTTTTCATTATTTGGCTGGTTTTGTCCCCCTGCATGTTGCCTGGCTTGGGTGAAGAACAAACCTGGGGAGCTTCACATATAGCTTATGGTCAGCAGACTTTCTGCTTTCCTGTAAATTAAGTGTCACCATGGTTTTGTTTCCATCTCAGCAGAAACTCTGCTATATTTAAACAAGTATTTATTTTACCCATTTTTCATGCTAACGGTTTAATCTACATTTGATTTTCCTAAAAGTTTCATCTCTCTTTACTGACTGGGGGCTCATGTAGTTGTAAAACTGCCCCATTTTCAAACTCCTGGTTTGAGAGTTGTTTTGGCTTTTTTAAATGCACTGTAATACAGGCCAATTTCAAACAGATGTTAAAATATGGGGAAACAATAGTTCCAAGACTGTAAGAAGGGGACATAGTGACAGATCATGAACCAGTTCAGATGCTGCCTTAGCACATGTGACTTCCCAGCTCTGCCACAGACTTCTCTTGTGACCTTTGTTAATTCACCAGTGAGATCAACTGACCCAAGTGCCGCTGAACCTGATGAAGGGTTAACACCAACTGCTCTCCATCACCTCTCCATCCAGTACTGCCCCATTAGCTGCTGCTTGTACTGGTTCTATGGAATTATCTGCATAAAAATAACCAATTAAGTTAAAAGGACACGCTTTCTTGTTACGTTCCAGACTCTGAAGGCAAGGAGAGAAGGTGAGCAGTTAAACTGTGAGATTCAAAGGGTCAGGCACATCTGGCTGGGAGCACAGACTGTGGGTGGGACAGGTCGAAGCTGCACCCAAACCAGCATCAGCTCCCAAACTGCTGCAGCACGGTGCTACCTCATAGAGGCAATGCCACACCAATTCAATCACGTGTGTTGAAGGTCATACTAAGATCAAAAACATCCACTCACTAAATAAGCAGTGCAAAATGCAGAAGAACCAAGAGAAAGGTGATTTCCCCACCCTGTTGACACTTTTAACTTTTCTCAAGATACAAATCTTAGTATTTTGAATCTTTTTACATTTTATTAAAATGACTGAGAAAACCCAGGATAACTCCATGGAGGAAAAGCGTGAGTCTGGGTTGAGTCAGGTATCATGGGCTGGTGTGTGCTTCTCCCCCTCCTACAATCTATTTGATCCTGATGACTAGAACCATCCTTTAGGAAAGGCTTTATCAAAATTCCTCGTTAGCTTCAGGGTGAAGGCTTTGAGAAAGTCCAAAGTGCCACTGAATTTTAGCAGAGTAAGCCTAAAGCAATTCATGTTTCACCCTACAATCATTTAAGCACAAGCATAACTTTACACACTTATTTACCCAGTGATGTGGATCAACTGTGGGCTTCTTGTCATTTCCTTTTCTTAAAAATGTCTTATCCAACTTAATATGGAATTTATTTAAGACACAGGATCAGTTATTAATATGTTCTTTCAAATTTTGGAAGATATGAATATCTTCTTTGGCTGAACAGCATAATAGTCCATTTATCATCGAGGAAAGCCTCCAGAGGAATGAGATTTTTATTTCAAATACACTTTCGCAGTTATTGGAAAAGATTCAGCATTTTTCTTGGAGAAATATGTCATTAAAGTAGAAAGATGAGGGAAATGCTTGTATGCAACACAGGCTTTTCTCTGATAGCAGACTGGTGCCCGTCTGGACAGATCCCTGAAGACATAAGCAATCCCAATTAAATCAAGAGCATAGAGCTCTGCCTACATAGAGCTGATGTCTAGATCAAGACCTTGGAATGTCAGCTTCGAAATTTCCCTGGCAATTCCATCACACAGCCTAGCGATATGAAAAAGCTCTAGTGCAGGCAGGCACTTCCCTCCTCTTTCTATTTTAGTGACTTGTACCTCTAGGGGGAAAAAAACAACAAACCAAAACATAAACCCCCAACTTTTAAAACCCAGTAACTGCTGCACTCAGTATAGGAAAGTGTGAAAGGAGCAAATCTGAGCTGTACTGTGAGTGAGCTGCAGATGAGCTGAGTTCAGCCTCACAGTATTCTGTAATATCTCAGTGAATTCTATGGCATGAAATATAATACATATTTGATCTCACACAAACTCGTAGCGAAGTAATAAATATTTCAAAATTTTCCTGTAAGCAGAGATTTACTGTAACCCAAATCACAATTTACTCATTTCGAAGCATTAAAAACTAATCAGACTCTCACTAGAACTTGGATCACTGGAAGAGGAGTGCACAGTACAAATACTCTCCCAAACAGCATCCACAGTGAGAAAATGGCTATAGATGTTTTTCAATCGCTAAGCTGGGGGACGGGGGCGGGGGGGGGGGTTTTGTTCTCTTCT
>NW_009926850.1:107045-108107 GCF_000696875.1 Nestor notabilis
AGCCATCTAGAAGACAGGAAAAAATAAGATTATTAAAAGGAAAACAATAAACAATAGTGGTCTTTTAGAGACTGGGTGGTTATGTTTAGAACTAACATTTCCAAATAAAACTGTCAGGAACTAAAGACAATCACGCTTGGGTCAAAGAAAACTTTTGCAAGTAAAACAATGAAAACTGTACCGGGTGCAGCAGAATTCCCCTGCCTGGTAAAGGTTAATTCTCTTTCCTCACTCGCACAAATCCAGAAAAAAAGTGATGTATTTACTGCGTTGAGAAGCGTTAAACAATATTATCCCAAGAACCCAAAATTATGCGGAGCAAAGAGAACAATATTCAAGAAAAACAGTGTTAAAAAAAAAAGTATTTGGGGAAGGTGGGCTTCTGGCAAGCACAAACATAGCCCTTAATGGATTTTTTAATAACTCTGTGCCACGCAGTAATAGGGAACCACCTGCCAAAAGCACAGCAAGGTCAAGCAAGTGTCACATCCATGTTACAGCCAAAGAAATTCTGAGATCATCTACTCTGACCTTCCACAGCAACCACCGCTGAAATCCTCTCCTAAAGCAGCACGGTAGGTTTGCAGCTCGCTTTTTGTCTGGTCTGCTTTTCTTTTCCTTTACTTCAACATGTTTATTTTGTTGCACATACCACCTAAAATAAACACAAGCATTTTATGATGCCCACACTTCTCCCCTTCCCCAACAGCACTCTTCGCTCCCGCCCCAACTGCGATTCCACAAGTATTTGATGAGGGAGAGTGTCATAACACACTTGGAGCGAATCAAACCCGAAGGCAAGCAGAGCAAACAATACAGTGTGTGCGCCTGTTTGTGTAAAAATCAATCACTCGGGGCTTCGCTGGCGTTCGGCTGCCAGCAGCTGAGCGGGGATGCCGAGAGCGTGCGTGTGTCTGCACAAGGGGCCGAGCATCACTGTGTCTGCTCCGGGCTCGCAGCAGCGCCGTTGGGACCCGCCATCCCCACACGCACCTTCTCCCAGCTCAGCCCCGCGCAGGCAGCTGCGAAGTTAACTCTCTTTCTGCAGCCCGTTGCCCGTGC
>NW_009926851.1:0-8150 GCF_000696875.1 Nestor notabilis
GTAGCTAATATGGGGCTGTGTTTTGGATTTGAGCTGAAAATGGTGAGCAAGTGGCTGTGTGGGTTAAACCACTTAGTGGCCAGCTGGGGTTAAACCACAACAGGTATCAAGATGGGGAATAATGACATAATTCTGGATGTCTTCACCCTTATGCAACCTAAGGGTTATCACCAGCGTTAGGAAATGCACTTTCAGGATTAGTGATTTCTCCAGGAAAAAGAGGTAAGAGAAAAGGAAGCAGTAGTCAGGGTGTGCAGATACTAACAGAGGAATAACTTCAACAGAGAGGTTCTTTCTCTCCTTACTGTCTTATCTAATTATGACATGTTTGTCTGCTCTTCCCTCTGATTTTTCTGTTGTATGGCTAAGCCCGTGTAAGCCCATTTCTGAGATTTAGCAGGTCACAGGTGAGAAAACACAGATTAGCCTGAGCTTTCTTCTCAGGCTTGTTGTCTCCTATAGCACCATGTGTCCCTTTATCACCAAAACTATTCCCGCTCGGTGCTTGTCGAGGGGAGCTCCTGTGCAAGGAGGCAGAGGTCTCATCTCCCTCTGACTTCTGCTTGGCAGATTCTTGATCAACAAACAGAATGAACTATTGAGGAAGAAAGCCGTGACATGCAAGCCAAGTGCCCAGAACAAGAGCATTTTATCTTCCTATACGTATGACTTCAATGTTTCTAGCTTTGGAAGTCTAATTTAAAAATAAATCAGTGCTTTACTACTTAATTCTCTTGTGGTGTTGATCTGGGAGACTTCAAAGCTCCAACAAAAATAAGGTAATAAAAGCAGACAATGGCTTTGGTTATGTATTGTGTATCATAAATATTTGTGCCTCTGGTTTCTTTTTAGCTGGCTGAGGAAATATAACTTGCTGAAGGCGGTTACCTTTGTTGGAAGCCAACTGAGACAGCACCAGCCCTCAGTAATTACAGCCATACAGTTTCCAGGAGACTCCTCCTTCACCAGACCTGTCGTCTCACGTCCCCATTTGTAACGCTGTTCATTATAGTCAACCTGCTGCCGTCACTCTGGAGCTTTCAAAAGGTATTCTGTGGGCTAGCGTGCTGCGGGATGTGGATAATGAAAGAGTTAGACGTGACTTGGATTGTAACCGGCTCACCTAACTTTCATGCGGCTTGAAAAGTAGACTTAATAAAAGCAAGAGTGAAAGGCATTTTATGTTTTTAATAAGGAGTCTCGTATGGTCTAACCTGCTGTTTTTCATTGTGTGTCTCTTCTCATGGTCTCCTTTTGAGGTACCTGCCAGAAGAAGAGCAGTGAATGTCTCTTAATCTTAAAGCTTTTTGGAAAGCTGCAGTGGTAATCAACACTACTGATCAGTAATTTCCAACTGCAGTAAGAGTGACTTAAAGTTACATCTTGGCTATTAAATGGGTAATTATTTATTTGCTGGTGAAGATGGTCCTCTCCATCAAGCCCAAAATATCTGCTTACTCCAGAACAAAACATCTGCTTAGTCACTTGTTAACAAAATTGTTCTGTACCCAATTATAAGCTTGCAACAAATCCCTCTACCCTTGCAATGCCTCAAGTTGGACTGTGAAAGGGGCTAAAGGAGTTTGTGCTGCTCCGTCCTGCGGCAGCATGGAGCCATGCTCCACGTAAAGCCTCAGAATTTCCTGGAAGTGTAATGAATGGAGACAAGCTCGAACAACAAAACCTGGGACCTGAATGTGACAAGAGCACTGAAAAACAGCTTCCAGAACCAGAACTCCTTATTGCAGTGCTGTAACCTCCTGGTTTTTATTGACTAGGCATCACGGCTAAAGCTGCTCCAGGGAAGCCTCGTCTGTGCTGTTACAGACCTGGATCAGCATGTGCACCACAGCATAGGTGGGAGGCAGGATGCGGGTCTGAGGGCAGGGTAAACTGAAGGTGAGGTGGGGAGGCAGCCTCTGGAGGGACTTCTAAATAGAAGTCTGACTCCTGGGGTCATATGTGTAACAGTGGCAGCCCAGTTAGGGGGAAGAAAAGCCCTGTCCCCCAGAACGGGCAGCTATTCAGTGGAAGAGGTTCAACAAACACAGGCATAACTGATGTGATTGCATGAGATGGGAGCTGGCTGGATCTGTAAAACAATGGAAGCTTGGTCAGTGGTGGAAAGGACTTTGAGGTGTGAGCAGCTGGCTACTTTCCCCTTTGAATAAGGACATCTGTGCTCTGGTGCCCACCATCTCCCAGTTCTGTTGCCACTTGTCCCGGATACAAAGCCAGAGATGCACCACCCAAAATACTCTGCCTGTTAACGGATGGTATTAGTTTTTCTCCTTGCCACAGCTGGGAATAGCCATGTTCCTGTAAACTTCAGATGTGCATTTTGCACCTTCTATTGAGCATTGCCCTAAACCTTACCCTGAAGCTGAAACTGATGGAGGGCTCTGCTGCACCTAATATTAGTCACTTAAAGTAGGCAATAGCATTACCAACCACTGCCTTTTCTTTGACAGTTCTTAATGGGTTGGTTCAAGTACTGTGTCAGTGCTTTGTTATGTAAATGTCTCTTTAACTCTTCAAGAAGTTAAATGCAGGTGATGGCTGGATTTCAAGCCTGGTTACATGCATAGGGAAGAGAAGTAGTTGTGATCATGCAAGAAGATCTTGCTTTTGTGTGCTTATGAATGCCCAGAGAGGGAACTGGAGATGTCTGGTGATGGCTTTAGACTAGAGTTAGCCAAAAATATTTGATAAAAACAAATTTAAGTAATATTTTCATTGAATTTATTGCTTAAGAAGAGACCTAGAACAAGAGCCTTGCTCATGGTCCTTGGTGTAACCACACTGGACTCTTTTAGCTTCTATCCACACACCCCCTGCCTGAAAACCTCTATTACCTGCCATCCCTTAAATATTTTCGTTGAATTTGTTGCTTAAGAGGAGACCTAGAACAAGAGCCTTGATCATGGTCCTTGGTGTAACCACACTGGACTCTTTTAGCTTCTATCCACACACCCCCTGCCTGAAAACCTCTATTACCTGCCATCCCTTCCCCACTCATAACCTCTAAGATGCAGTGCTTGTGCAGTGTGATAGGGAATGCTGCCTCACTGCACTAAAAGATCCAGCTATCCAAAGAAGCATTTATCCTTCTTTTTAATGACAGGAACTTGAGTGAAGCCTGATTTGTTGTGTTACGTACTGACGAGTGGCTGCTATAATGCATAGTTTCTATAGCTAAGAGTATTTGTATTGAATACAGTTTGGTGCAAGGTCTCTGCAGTGGGAAATACTCGGTCATTTTAAGTTGGTGACACAAGTCTGGTTGAATTCAGTAAGACCAAGGTTCAACCACTAGATAAAATCTGGTGGAAAACAGCAGTAAAATGATCATTTGCAGGTTATTCTTCCACACATTGCTGAACTTCATGCTATGTAGGCCAGCTCGGTGAATCTGTCAGTGGCTGCTATGTGCTCCATAGCCAGAAGTATTGCTGGCCCTTTCCACTGATGATGGTCAATACCTTCGTGGTGCTGTGTGCTGCTATGTTGCAAAAGACAGAACGGTGTTAGACTTAATCCTTGGTCTACTGAAAATGACTTGCTGCTTTATACCCCGTGCAGGAGGGCTGCTGGACACTGAAGTGGGCATACTTCACTCTATTTATGGGTTACTTTGAGGTCTCAGTTACTTCTGGAAGAACTAATGTTCCTTGGAAATGTCAGTCAGAACTTTCCATGTTAATAACATGCCTGGTTGAATTCCAAACGGGCATTTCAGATTGACACTGCGCAAGACACGACATGTCATTAGACACATGCCAACCTAGATTTATAAAATAAGAAAACCATTGCAGCTTAAATTCCCACAAAATATTGATGGGAAAAGCGTTAGACACTTACGGGAGTAGCTTACTTGCTAATGTATTTGCCATCTCTCACTGACCTTATTGTGAATGCAACCTTGCTGCAGGCTCCTGCAAATTGGAGCTCTGCTGCAGCATTTCCGCTCGGTTAATACCTGCACAGCCACATGCTTACTGGAAGAGCACTCTATTCTTCCTCCCTTGCTCCTGGAATACATTAGCCTAATAACCAACATGACAGTTTAGAATAATACGTCTTTATTTATTGATGCATTTCTTGGTTGTGCTCTGCGATAAGAGGCACAGCGACTTCATTCAGGCACTGTGTGACATTGACAATTTCTCTCCATTTCAGTGTTCATCTACCTGAAGGAGAAACAGCCTGAATGAAGAAGAAGAAGTCTTCCTTTATTGGCTATGTTAAAATAAAGCTATGTTCAGGGAACATGAAGCGAGGCTTTCAAGTAAGGGGAGGAGATTCCAGGTTAACATGGTCAGTGCCATGTTTTAGGACTTTCAATGCAGCCTTCTGTTACAATTTGCATACCACTTCAGTTGTATAGTAATGCTAATAATGTAATTTCAGGCTAAAATAGTTTTCAACTGTGAGAAAGATGGGTCTTTCAGGGAATGCTAAAGAGAGAAGCCTGCTTTTGTTTTTGTATTTCCTAAGCCAGAGAGGGTGGAATGATTGAAGGAGAACAACAGGGATGGTGTTAGTTTGGAAAGAAGTAGGGGTCTCTTCTGGTGGCATGCCATTGCTTATGTCCCAGGGGAAAGAACTTACCATTCCCAGTTACTTCGTGGCAGGTCCTCAAAGTCAAAGTCTTGATTTTGCACTTAAGTAGAAGACCACCTTTTCAGAAGAGACTGCATGCTCGCAAATTCCCCCCACTACGGACTTGGAGCTCTTTCCTCTTCCACTGTTACCTGAACTGTCGTGTGGCCCCTTCCTGGAGGGAGTTTTCTTTCACTGGACACAGACAGCAGCGTGCTGGTGAGTTGTGTGTGTTTGAGGGGTGGGGGAAAGGAGCGAAGTGGAAAAATGACTTGTCACTTTGTCCTGAACTTTCAAACTTTGTGTAATTTGAGCCTGCCAGGCCTATGAAGGGGGATGGCAGCTAAAGAAATCACCTAAGGGATTGCTGTAAAGATAATTTATTAGGTATTTACATGGGGGGAAAAAAAGGAGCAACAATTTAATAGAAATATGCCTCTGAGCAGGTAAGGTCGTGTTGCCCTGAAGTGATCGTGTCAGACCAAGGGCTGAGAAGAGATACAGATGGAAGTTGTCTTGGGCACTGTGTATCAGGGTCATTAAAGCCAACCTTCAGATACAGTGAGGGATTAATTTTCTAACATAGTAGGGACAGAAAGGAACTGAAACGATGACATTTGTCTTTGAATTTAAAAAGGACACAGAAAGTGAAGAACTGTACTGAGATGCTAAGGGAGGCACAGGGAGCTTGTAATGATCTTGTCGCTTGTATTCCAGTGTGCAGTTCTTCCCTTCCTGCAGAGGTTTCCATTGAAAGTACCCATATCTATTCTCTTCTAATAAACCTACTTGTAATTAGTTGGACCTGACTTGGTTTCTGAGATTCAATTTGGAAAGAAAAATAGAACTAGCTGTTCTCAAGTAAAACGAACTAGACATTTGACCACAGAAGAAGCTGAATTAGAATGAAAGTCCAATATTCTGGGGGGAGAAGTTAGAATGTTAAACTTAACTCTGAAGAAACAGGAGTAAATGAACTTGTTGTTTCTCTGGGCTGGTGACTAGAAGGATTGCAGTCAGACAGAAGGGAGTGGTTTACCTTTCTATTGGAAAGAACTAAAAAATACAGCAGTGGGTTAGTGCATACTGAGTTCAGGCACGTTGGAATCTACACCAGGAGTTGATAGTAAAAGGCATTTTGTTTCAATAAGTAATTTATAAATAGCATTGAAATAAAATTATACTTTAGGAACAAACGTGCATTTTGAAGAGGAAACTTCTCAAATAGTTCAATAGTTTTCACATGATGAATTGCTTTGGACTTGAAACCTAATAGATATTTTTTCCTTCCTTTTTTAGACATGTCAAAGGGAGACATGTTATGAACAACAAAGGAAACAACAACACAGACTGTCTTTCTCTAATTCTTTCCAGAAGTATGTATAATTTTACTCATGTCATTGTTTTCCACCTCCCTCCCCCTCATTATAGATGTATATGGATTAATGTGCTAACATGGAAACTTAATTCAGGGCTAAGCAAACTATTTCCATGAAAATAATAACATTGTTGATGTCCTTTGGTTTGGGAAGTGTTCCAGAGAACGCAATCCATCAATTTTTCACCAGTCTAGACACAGGCCAGAAATAAGGGTGTTTCTTGCAAATGAGTGCAGTATTAATGGGAACCTTCATACTTGGATTTGGGTGGTTTCGAGCAGCTGCAGTTTTTGTGTGTGTTTATGTGTATATCTATATATGTGCACACACAGATACAGATTTCTTTCAGTTCAGGTTTTTAACCACTTTTTTCTTAAAAGACAGTTCATCAAGCCTGAAACTTTCTTTGAACAGCTTTTAGTTTTCAGCACCGTTTATAGCCATTTAGCTAGGTTCAGTCCAGTTAAAAGCAAGAAGCACTGGCTATATACATGTTACGTGGTCTTGCACAAGACTAATGGCTTTCCTGGGATTATTCACCAGCAAAATTCTACATAAATGGAAACATTTAAAGTAGTATCACACTCTGAAGTTCTCTTTCCATAGGGCTGGTTGTGTGCACGTTTCACTGGTGCAGGTGGACTGGTGGTGCTGGCAGAGCTGGGAAATTATATTGCTTCCTTGCTAGAAGCATGTCAGCAGTCAGTGTGCTTCTGCCTGCTTCTCCTGGGTACTCCCAATGGCAAAACTAACATGG
Organism: Nestor notabilis; assembly: GCF_000696875.1. Lineage (NCBI taxonomy): Eukaryota > Metazoa > Chordata > Aves > Psittaciformes > Psittacidae > Nestor > Nestor notabilis. Next base: position 6,739 of record NW_009926851.1, read on the forward strand.
GAACTGTAGACACGCTATAATCTGGGATAGCTGTTTGTACTCCTTTATTGACAAAAATACTCTTCTTGCAAGTGCTAGCATTCTTTTGTATTGCCCACACTAATACGTATAAAACTTAGGGACCAAAGACCATCATTAAACTTCTCTTTTTAAAACCATAAGAGAAGGTAAAGCATTTCCTCAAATGTCAGTGTATATAAAACACTGTTTACAAAGCCTTTATAAGTAACAGTCTTTCCTGATGAGGCATATTCATATTGCTGCTCAATTTATTTACCCAGGAGACCAATTTATTTCACTACCTCTGTGCTAACTGTTTCCATTGACATCCAGGTCTGTTCTGACCAAGCAACTGTGACAAGTTGTTTATTGAACTGTAAACGGGCACTGTCTGGCTCTAAACAATGGCTTTATCTAATTAGGAACCCCCATGCATCATTTTAAGCCAGTATTGTTGGTATACAAACAAGATTTTAGCGTTATTGGGAAATTAATTTAAGTCTGGGTATGCTGTACTACAGTGAAGGATAATTCTGCATTGTAACTTCATAGACTGGCAGCTCACACCTGAAAAGGACTGACCATAATGTTCTGACTACAGTTTGCTGGGCACTAAGAATACCTGAGAAAGGACAAAAGAGAGCAGAGTCTTCTAAGAACATATAAAGGAGAAGGAATAACGGAACAAAATCTGTTGCTTATGAATCGGGTGTCATAAAAATAAACTCTTAAAAATGCCGTTGATAGGAGAGATACAGGTGTACTTATGGAGAGGAAAATTGGGTCCTCAAGGAGAAGTCAACTTTTTGACTTAGCAATAGTAGCAAAAACTGAATAGATCCACTTGAAAAAACCTCTGCTGTTCTCCCCAGTGCTTTGTCAGGAGATAATTGAGTGCAATCAAAGCTTTTGTCTTCAGCAGTCTGTAAGTCAGCTTCACCGAGAGCTTTATCCAATAATCACAGAAGGAATTCAGGGGGTTTCCTCTCCTTTGTTGATGTGTTTTATCGTTGTTTTTTCTTTGGCAAAAGGAAATGTAACCCAAATTTAATGACCAGGTTGGATTCCACGAAGTATATGTATGAAGGGAACAAAGAGGCTAAACGTGTACACTGAAGAAGGCCAGTGTGTTAATGTTCTAGTAACATACATGAAACATTTATGAATGAGGGCAAGTGTCCTTTCCAGCGAGAACTTTTACAAACAGGGCTGTTTGTAAACAGAATTCACTTAATTCATCTTTATCTGGGAAAACTTTTCAGATTGCTTTTGGAGGCATTGCTTAACGGTCTTGTATAATTGGTTTCATGCCTTAAATCCCTGTTGGTAGTTTCGCTGTGATTTTCTTATGAAATATGAAACCCTTTAAAATTTAATGGTGAATTAATATTAATTTAATAAAATATTTTAAT